>NC_069502.1:376566827-376866827 GCF_027579735.1 Bombina bombina | reverse complement strand
TTTAATACAGTTATATTATAGAAAGAAATAAAGAAAAGTAGAACAATAAATGCCAGTAAAGGAGACTTTTTTTTTTTTGCAAAATAAATTTATACTACAGCCATCCATGTTCCAGAACATCAAACTCAAACTGTAGAATCTGACATCCCATATCTCTCCTTATAGAAGATATATATTAAAGACCTCCTGAGGAGATTTTTGTGGAATTTACATTCAGCTATTTGCATTATAAAGATATTAATATTAGGTATTGGAGCTTATTTGCAGTAGAAAGTTGAGATAAAGCACAATGCTCATTTAATTTCTGAACCAGTAACTTCTAAGATAAAGTAAATGAATCAATCTTTATAAATATTTGACAAGTAAAAATACAAAACCATTTAATAAAGGGAGCTAATACAATAGAGCGTAATATATGATATTTAAAATAAATAAAGTAACCGCAGAAGAACTTTTTCTATACAAAGATATGATTTTGTCCTTAACCAATACATTTGTATATATAACACATTTATACATTATTTGCTAAAGGTATAACGTCAAGTTATATTCAGATCATTCTTAGCGGTGCTTCTGTTCATAGCAAAATATTGAAGATCTTACTATGTAGGTCATATATCATTTCAACTTTATATGAAAGAAAATGATACCATAACTAGAATAAATGTGTGAAGGCATTAAATAGTTTCCATGATTGAAAAACGATAGAGGGCATGGGAGATTGTAATAGAAAAAAAGAAATCATATTATTAAGTAGCACAGAGAAAATTGGAAATAATGATATTCTCTACGTAAAAAAACGTATTTTTATTCAACAGATTTGCTTAGTAAAATAATCTCAGTACCACAACTAAGCAATTAAATTAGACATGTGCACAGGTTAACTAGCCATAGAACAAGCTATTATGCTATTGTTCGTTCCCAGGTTGAGCGCTTCTCTCTTTTTATTTAGGTGAAAAAGTTCACCTGTAGCATAAAATACTTATCTGTAGCATGCTGGAGAGCTGCACTAATCCCGACTCTTCTTCACAAACCCCCAGGGCCTGCTAATAGGTGGCTCCGAGGGCCCGCTCTAAAGGACCTTCTAATTTAGTGCAGGCCCTGTTAACCGCCATGCTTAGTCTTCTATTAGCAAGGCTGGCGCTATGTGAATAAAAGTTAATAGGATTTGGATTCTCCCGAGAATCATATATATTTTCCAAACCGTACCTATATCCCTCCCCAAACACTACATCCAACAGCTCCAAAAAAGCATCAACACGTTCATTTGGGGAAAACAAAAACCTTGCGTAAACGCGACCACATTACGCAGATCGACCAGAGGGGGGGGGGGGCTAGGGGTACCGAAGTTAGAAATGTATTACTACTCAGTGACCTTGCAACGCATCCTTGACTGGCATAGCAAAAGCAAAGCTAAGGCATGGATTTCCCTAGACTCCCAAATATTAAAAGCACCCAAACCCGGTTCAGTGTGCTGGATCCCCAAAACCTTAAGACCTGCAGTATGCCAGACCTCCCCAACCTTTAGACACTTTTTCGATACCTGGGACCACCTAGTACGCAAATACCCAAAACTATCTTCACAACACTCCCCCTTAACGCCGATATCACAGAATATGGAACTCTCCGGAGGGTATAAACCACTTGGGAATTACAGGACTCTGTCCCCATAATAACACTTCTAGATAAACAATCACTTAAGCCCAGACATAGCTTGACAGATGTGCTGGGTGGTGCATTCTCCTCCTGGCTAAAATATTCCCAACTCAACAATTTTATATGCAATAATCAAGCTAGGGAGAACTTGATAAGGTCACCCACCCCCTTCGAACAATGCTGCCTGTCAGCAATTCCCACTAGAGGCACCATATCACTTGCAAAAAAAATGCTAGAAAATGCAGAACTGACCCCCCTCCCATCATATATTGCTCATTGGCAACAAGACCTAAAGATACAGCTAGATGAGAAGGAATGGAGGAACATTTTTTAACAATGCCCGAAAGTCATCAACTTCCACCAGATTTATAGAACTAAACTTTAAAATACTAACACGGTGGTATTTAACACCACATAGACTACATAGAATCTACCCCTCATCTACAGCATCATGTTGGAGAGGATGTGGGGATCTGGGAACAATGGCACATATATGGTGGCATTGTGACAAGATAAAACCTTACTGGAAGTCGATAGAATCTCACCTAAAAAACATCTTGGGCAACGAATTTACATTACCCCCCACACTAGCGCTGCTTAATCTAAAACCAGGGATCTCATGTAAGATACGATCGACACTGTTGACAATATGCCTAAACAGTGCGAAAACCTTAATAGCACAAAATTGGAAATCTCTTACCGTCCCATCTAGCCAGCAATGGTTATCAAAAGTATCAGAAACCATACAACTAGAACAGTATGGATATTACAGAGGCAAACAACTAGACCTATTCCTAGATGTCAGGTTTTATTGGGAGACACTCCTCAACACCCTCAACGCTCAATAAAACCCTCAAACATTGAGACACCTTTGACTATAGTTAGGACCTAACACTAAGACAAGACAGACATGCAGACCACTACCAAGACGCCAACTAAACTTCTTAGCCACAAAGACAATACGAAGACTGACCACCTTATAGTCACAAAAACCAGTCTCCAGTTGTTACCTTTATATTCATGTTATAGTTTGTTAAGTTATATTTCCGCTCTATGTCAAAACCCAACTATACGGTTTCCCTCCCATCACTCCACAGTCCACGCAAGAACTCTGCCCACCCAGTCTCATAACGAGATTGCACAGGACACTAAAGAATGGACTGGAAAATACACACCCACTGTACCATTGTATGATATACTTTGTGGAAACCCTTTATACTACTGTATTATCTATATGGAAAACTAATAAAAATTGTTTTATAAAAAAAAAAAAAAGTTAATAGGATTTGTGTGGCTCTCCAGCGCACTAAAGGTAAGTATTTTAGCTATTTAAAAGAAATTAATGAATACTAATGAGTTCTTCATTATTCATTTGTTCTCTTTAAAATTTATGTTGCATTTGTTTGGATATTCACTTTGTGAAAATGAGACAGGTATCCATTTTTCATTAATGGATGTGCATTCATCACTTTTTATTGTTATTTTATGACTTTAGTAAGAATACAGCTGCCCAAAGTTCTAAAAGCCTTTCTGTGTCTACAAGACTTCAGACTTAATATACTTCATTGAAAACCTTGCAATCATTCTGAGCTGCTTACAGAAGAAAAGGCCAGATTACTAGTAGAGCGCAGCACAATATTTGCAAGCCACTCAGTAATACCAGTGCATGCAAATGTATGCTGGTATTACAAGTTGAGAGCAATGTGAACGTGACCTCGCATTTGCAGAGAAGAGGGTAAGTCACGCAGCCATGGGCATCAGATTTTAAATATATATGTATATGCTTATATACACATATTAACACATACATATATACGTATATAAGTATATACAGGTAGCCCTCAGTTTACGCCGGGGTTAGGTTCCAGAAGGAATGGTTGTAAATCGAAACCGTTGTAAATTGAAACCTAGTTTATAATGTAAGTCAATGGGAAATGAGGGAGATAGGTTCCAGGCCCCTCTCAAAATTGTCATAAATAACACCTAATACATTATTTTTAAAGCTTTGAAATGAAGACTTTAAATGATAAACAGCATTATAAACCTAATAAAATAATCACACAACACAGAATATATAATTAAACTAAGTTAAATGAACAAAAACATTTGCTAAACAGCATTAAAAACCTAATAAAATAATCACACAACACAGAATATATAATTAAACTAAGTTAAATGAACAAAAACTTTTGCTAAACAGCATTAAAAACCTAATAAAATAATCACACAACACAGAATATATAATTAAAGTTAAATGAACAAAAACTTTTGCTAAACAGCATTAAAAACCTAATAAAATAATCACACAACACAGACTTCACTTGCATTTTTCTGCAAACAGTTCTTTCTATGCATTCCAATCTGGACTGATTTATAGAGAGGAAGATCTTGTTCCTTTGAAATCTGCTCGATAGCTCAGGTCTGGTTAAACTGATTAATTTCAGCTTGCTTGGCTTTGCTGCAACACAAACGGACAGCTCCACCTACTGGCTATTTTAATAAATGCACTGCTTCTCAATGCTTTTCAATAGCAATCACATGACTGGGAAAAAGGTTGTTATTCTGAAACGGTGTAAATTGAACCGTTGTAAAACGAGGGCCACCTGTACATTATATTTACAGGGAACACACAGTTCCCCATAGACCACAATATGAAGGCACTTTTCAGTACCATTTTTTTTCTAACACCCACACCTGCCAACTTTAATAATAATTTTTTTTGGGGGGTTATGGGGTTTTTTTGTTGTATCTCAACATTAATCTTTTTTTAGAATTCAAAGGAAATTACCTTAAAGCCAACTCACATAGAAATAATTGCTTAACAAACTTGTAAATACTGTAAAATTATTATAATTTATCTTTGTAATTCTGAGCATAGCAAAGCACAAAAATGACTACATCCTATACAGAAAGTTTGGATTGTTTTTTATATGGTTTTCTTTATTATTATTATTATTATTTTTTATTATTATTTTATATAGAGTCCTAAGTTGAGCTAAAACTAAAGAAAATATGTATAATGCAGGAAAGCAGAAAAGGTAGTTACATAGATAGCTTAATCTGCAATTCCCTCATTTGAATATTACAGTAACATTTTTCTAGTGGTAACATCAAGATACAAAACTTGTAAGTGAACATAAAGGACCTTCGCTGTCAATCAGCAATGCCTCTATATGCCCAGTACATATTAAGCATCTCGGCAGCAATGCCTGATTTCAGTGAAACAAAAAGCTCCATCAATTTGATAAGACTCCACTAAGCAAGGTTTCAAATTAATTCCTAATTTCTTTTATGTTTGTCATGTGCTGTGAAAATAGCCTGCCAATCAATTTTTCCTCATGGATGCATATGCAGCAGTGACTTCATTTCGGGAAGTAATATGACAGGCTTAGGCAGTCTGTGAAAAATTATTATTTTAAAGAGTGATCAAAACTAAGATAATTGGAAATGTTTACTGAACAATCAACCAAAGATTACGACAAATCCCAATGGGAATGGATTTTACTTTTAACATTTTTTTCTTTAGATCGATCAGTGTTTGAAATGTGGCATTGCACTATTATTAGCAGAATATTGCTTTAATTAAACAATGGCAAAACAAACATCTGTTATTGTCAAAGTCTAATTTCCCAATCAAACATATAAATGACATGGAAATAGTTGTTTTAGTCACTAAAATGAATATTACAAGTTTAAATTATATGTATTCATCTCCAGAATTTGTCTGTATCCAAATGATACAATTCTTATGAAGTATTATAAAACAGAAAGTGAGATAAAGAAAAAAAGCAAGATACATTAGATTAGGCAAACAGACAGACAGGAAGGCAGACAGGACAGACAGATAAATATGCAGAATGTCTTAGTAATCTGTTAAATATGTTATAAATAATGCCAAAGAGGATCATTATTGCAAACTAGCTCTCTTGGTGAAAAATCTAATTTGTGGGAACACAGAGGTTCCCATGTGTTATAAGTGACAATAGCGACAAAAACAAAACAAAAAAAGAAGAAAGAAAACAACAACACTTAATTGAAGGTAATTTATGCTTAGTTTCAAAAGTATGATGCTTACTAAATAACTTCACTAAGTTCAGTATCTAAAATAACTAACATTAACACAATCCTGTCTTATTTCAACTTAGAGTTCTTACAAAAAATAAACATAACTTTGCCAACCAAATCTATAACAAACTTGAATCAGCAATGAGTTGTGACAGGAACTTCACCAGAATGTTATATAGATTTGACGTCACAGAAAACCCCTGTGACCACATTTTTATCATACTGACATTGAGGGCACAAGTCAGATTTTTTATAGCTACCGCTATAAAAAGCACATGTACTGGAAATACAAATATTCTCCCCAAGTCCAAAGAATCTAGGGTGATTTGTATAATAAGAAAAAGGTAGGAATTCTTCAGATCTAAAGTGCTCATGAATTGACCTGGTTTCCGAGAAATAACGAGTCTCCATTGTGAAAAGCCATTATACATTTTTTCAAGTGCAGAATTGGAAATAAACTGTATTTTCAGCTTTATGTACTAAGAAATGGATGGATAAGGTTCCCAAATTGGGAACCTGTCTGCCCCTCTTTGTGGGGAATGTGTAGTGGATGCTGTTCATCTCCTGACTGCAGTTAAATGGGCCTGTCAATTCCTGAACATGGTGGTGGAGAGGTTAAGAAGCAATGATCGTACGAACCCTGTTTCTTAATTTGCAGTATTAAGATATTAATAAATAGCTGGATTATCCTTATATCCTTGACACATTTTCTTAATTTCTTTAAGAACAAGGGAGGCTTCAGTACTATAAAAAAAAAAATCAAGAAAAATAGTGAGCTTTAGCCTGTTTAGTGACACTAAAATCTGGTTCTCAAAAAACAAATATCTTACATGTCTTAAAAGACAAGATAATTATACAAAAACTAATAGTAAAATAATATAATATAAAAAAAAAATCTAAAACAATCAGCTGAAGCATCAATAAATAGTTTATCTACAGAAAACATATCTCCCCATAAAAGGTAAGTAATGACTCAACCTCTCTGCCCTCCAAGGGGATAAAACATTAAATTGTATTGCTTCCTGGCACAACTGTAGGAAAGTAAAATGTCTAGGCTTAGGTAAACCCTGTCTTATCTGACTGTACAGGAGACAAGAAGCACCACAACAGTGAAAGCAGGAACAACAAATGACATCTTAGTACTCTGTAGCCTTATTCTGGTGCCAGTTCTGCTGGATGGCACAACAACTGTTTTACTTTTTAAAATAAATTAAAAAAAGAAACATTTAGTTTAGTATAAATAAAACCCTTAAAGGATTGATCAAACATATTAGTAATGTAAAATAGAAGCAAAACTCAGATTAGGACCATTATCTATTGAAATAAGTTATTTGTTTAATAGCACTGTTTTGTGTTTTCAGGCATCAAGTTGTGTTGATGGACTCATCATCTCCCATTGCCAAACTTAACTAAAAACTCTCATCAGTTTCTTCATCATCCCCATCTTAACTAGTTTCCATGTTATTCTCTGTAGCCACTTTACTAAAGTATGAGGTTAATTCTTATGTACAAATTGTGAATCTGAACCTCATATATTTTTAGTAGTTGCTAGGCAAAATCATTATCAACATGGGTATTTTTTTCACTTTCTTAACAGCAATATACCTGCCCCGGCCAGTATTTGAACTCTGACAAGTTAGCAACAACTCAGGAGTTTTATCAGGTATTTTAAATTATAGATAAAAAAAATAAAAAATAACTAGTCAATGGGAAAGGAAACTTTACTCAAATATTGAATCACTATTACTGATCATTTCCAATGCATCTTTCATTGCCGGTTATTACAATGAATCAGTCCATCACAAGAGTGCAATTAGGTATTTCCTATAATTTTGTGTTAAATTATAAGTGCATTTTTAAAAAAATTCCAAACAAGTAATTTATGTCAGTAATACAGAATCCAAACTTGAATGAATATACTAAGCATGTTAGATATGTACCATAGTCTGAGGTGATGTAAGGCCTAACCATGACACTCACAGAATAGAAACACATGTAAATAATGAATAGTCAGGAATGAGCCAAGGTCATAAACATAAGAGAAATAAGGTGTTGTGTCTGAAATCCAAGAGCACTGGCCAGGAACAGATGAGATGATACACAGAGGTATCATAAGATACAAAAGTGTATCGATGTTAGTCCAAAAATGAGAGGTTAGCAACTAGTCGAGGTCATAAACCAAATAAGCAGTAAGAGTTATATTCAAAAGCACTAGTCAGGAACAAACTGAGAGGATAAACAGGTGTATGAAGTAGAGTCCCCAAAAACTATCAGAGGTCATAAACAAAAGAAGCAGCAGGTGTTAAATCCAAAATCAGTGGTCAGGAACATGCCAAGATTATACTCAAAGGTTTGACTGGGGATGGAGAGGGAAAAGAAGTGGGTTGTAATTCTTAGATTCAGGGGCTAAATCACCTTGTATAATGCTTATAGTCCCTGAATTCCAGAACCTTATGCAATAATATACATGAAAATGTACAAAAATGTGTGCAAAGAGATTTGCAACACGAAAGGAAAGACTGCAGGTTACTGGATTATATAATAATTCGGCCCACTAAAGATTAAGGTCAGACAAGTAAAGATAAATAAATATGTGAATAAGGTCAGAGCGTAATGAGGAAGCGTAATGTGAAACGCGCGTCAGGGGCACGAACACGGGGTTATTGAACCTCTATTTTTAATTTGCTGACTCAGCCTTAGCACTCTTAGTATACGCTGAATACCTACAGACAGTTAAAAGTAATCAGGTCTCCGCTATAGAAGAGACCTTTTTGTAGTTTAGTCCTTCCTTATTTCCTACTTATTATGGTTAGGTGTTTGTAACGGGACAGTTTCAATGGTGATCCCTGTACGACTTATTTATGCCATTTATAGATTAAATTAGACCAGTGACTTTTTGTAATCGAGTCAGAGCATTTCTGTGGTACTTCTCCTGCTAACAGCAGGGAGGATATTTCTATTCAAAAAGCTTACGATATCTAGGTGGCTTAACTACATAGCATTCAGACTAGCTAGCTGACATAGCACTATTATGCAAGTTGCTAATTTACATTTGTGACTCAGATAAAGACTGGTGAATTGATAAGCGTTATGCTAATGAATTTAGACATTTTACCATATATACATATCTGAGACTCCTATGTTATGTATGTAAAAAACACATACTTTGTAAACAAATACTGCACTTGTTTAAAAACACATGATTAACAGCGATCGGCTTGTCTGGATACTGGGGAATTTTGTATATCTCTAGCCCTATTATTTTTAGTGACCATATGATACACTGGATACATTTGCGGCAACGTATGTTAGCTTGTAGCAAATAATATCCATTTAAGCTATTCTATTCAACACATTCATCCCGAGCAGCAGGTAGCACACAGCAATTGCTACGCTGGTTATTTAAATAAAAGGCATTTACTACATCTTATTTTGAATTCAAGGTTTATACCTAATATCAATGGGCCCTATATACTTAAAACCTAACAATTACCAGTAACAATACTGGGAATAACAATTATAGCGCAACCTTCACTTAGTTTGTGAATAAAATACTAATATATTCAAGTTTGTGCAGGGACAGCTAATTAATGCACTAATACCCAGCACATCAAATCACACAGTGTTTTGTCTATTCCTCTTTGTGCAGGTTTGCTCCTATGGAGGACTAACTAATTTAGCAGATATTCTTTTTTGCTGTCTATAGCCAATTGCATACTGCCAGGGATTATTATTAAAAATACTATAACAGTCAAGATCCCTTGACAGTAATTAATTTTTGATTTTTAGAGTGCTATTTGACATACCAACCAATATTACCTGAGTTTCAGCTAGTTTTAATTGTATGTGTGTGTGTGCATGAGTATGAGTCCAGTCGGACTTTCCAATATTTTTCTCCAATAAAGTTATTTAGTATAAATGAGCATGTTTGTATGACCTTATTCACATATTTATTTATCTTTACTTGTCTGACCTTAATCTTTAGTGGGCCGAATTATTATATACTCAAAGGTGACTGCAAGTGTATGAGTGAGAGTCCACAAATGGGAGGTCAGCAACTAGTCAGGGTCAAAACTGAAGAAGCAGCAGGTGTTAAGTCTAAAAGCACCAACAACCACAAAATGATACACAGAGGTGTCTATAAAGTGTATGAGAGTCCACAGAGGAGAGGTCAGAATCAAAAGAAGTAGCAGGTGCTAAATCCAAAAGCAGTGGTCAGGAACAAGCAGAGATAAAGTGTATAAATCAAAGTCCACAAAGGAATGGTCAGAAACTAACCAGGTTAATAAAAAAGAAGTCAAGTAGATACACAGAGGTGGCTGCAAGTGTATAAATGAGAGTCCACAAAGGAGAGGTATCAAATTAGCTGTGCCATAAACATAAGAAGCATTAGGTGTTAAATCCAAAAGCAGTGGTCAGGAACCAGCTGAGATCATACATAGAAGTATCAGCAGGGGTATAAATTAAATTCTCCAGAGCAGAGGTCAGAAGCTAGCTAAGGTCATTCTAGTTATCCATGAAGCAAAGCCAGGAAGGTAAAAAAGGTTAAACATATAAGTACACAGCAGAAACAATAGCATATAGGGTAGCAAAATTAACTCAATATATGGGTGCCAGCCTAAAATGATGCAGATATTTAAAGGAATAAACATCACAAACCCCCCCTAGGTAATTACTAATGTGTAACATATTACATTACTACAAACTTGAAGTGTAAAGAAAGTCATTGAAGCTGAAAAATTATATACAGAAGTGAAAAAAAGAGAAAGATTACTAAGAGTGCTGAAAAAATTATATAAAGTAAAAAAAATGAGTACGGCAATCATAAACCAACATACTGATGTTAATCAGCAGGGTAACTACAGGGGTCTCAAAGGTCTCATTTGAGACTGGGACCACACATATAGGGAGGCCACCTGACCCAGCGATCAGTAGTGGTGCTGCTACAGGGGGACATTAATTCAGTAATAGAGGAGAAGCTCCTTTTGATCCTATGTGGCTTTTGGCTCAGATTCTGTTGATTGCAAACAGCCAGGAAAGGGAGTTAATTCCTGCCAGGAAAGGGATTTAATAAAAGACACTTTTGAAAGAATTCCGACGAGTGTGATATATGTATACTAACTTTACCTGCACCCCAGTGGATGTCGAGGTTTGGTGAGAGTGCACATCCCCTGCAGTTGTTTGTGTGTGTGTGTGATAGAGAGAGAGAGTGTGGGTGTGTGCCTATGTGTGTATGTGTGTGTCTGTATGTGTGTGTGTGTGTGTGTACATGAGTGTGTGTATGTGTGTGTGTGTGTGTATGTGTATGTATTTAACTACAACAGTTTAACGTTATCTCAACTAAAAACGTTTATTGTTATAATCTGATATAAAAAGAAACTGATATCTGAAATAAAATAGCTGTCACCTGAATTTTTATTGCATTACCTTAACTCATATTTCATTTCTATCAAAACACTGAACAATGAATATTTATGAACGGCTTCAGTAATACTCAATGAGTGCACTTTTCTGCATGACAGTTTTCTGATTTAAATTTCTCTTTTTATTACTTAAATATTAGTCATTCAAAAAATTCCAACCACATATTAAAAATAATGCAGTTTCTAACCACTCCTACCAATAGACCATTATTACATTTTCTATTTGAATAAAAATAAACATATAACTGAAATATTCTCATATACATATAAAAACATGGATAATATCAGATTTGTTTAAAATAGATTTTAATGGCTAATAGGCTTCACCAGAATCAATAGAGATTAATACAGTATGACAGATTAGGCATGTATGTCAGTGCAGAGTTGATTTATTTTCCAACCCTATACATGTACATATACTGTTTTTAATGTATTATTTATGACCTATGCCAAGAAAGCATATATTAAAATATCAGTATATTTTCTTGAAAGCAGAATGTTTAACTAAGCATCGATATGGAGTATTCGCTATCATAAACCTTGTTGTATAAACAATTTAGTATTGTTTATGTGGTAATGGCAATATATAAAAACAGTGCTATAATAATAAAAATAATGTACATGGGATTTCTTGAAGTTGATGTAATATTCATGATTACCATGGTACAGTACAATGCACAGACACAAAAATATGTGTGCTATCAATCTTCTGTAAAAACCAAAACAAAAAAAAAAACAATGAGCTCAGCATACTATTTCAGTAGTAACAAATAACGACCCTTCTAGTGGCCTGAATTCAACAGAATCTGTAAGGTATCTCCTTCAGAAATGAAGGAGTTAGCTTTGCCCTCATTATAGATGATGTGTATTGAACAAACATATATTCCTTTCTTCTGGGGAAGGGAAGAGTGACAGATATTGGCTTATCCTCCAAAGGAGAGCTTTTTAGATTTTCAATCTTGATTCCATTACACCTTCAGGCTTAAATGCTGAGCTGTTGAGCTTGCTTTATGGTGCATAGGACTTAATGACAGAGTGTCTATAAAAATATATTGTGCACATCTGTGTGTTACTGTTATGTTTTTCTTTTTTTTACATACTACCACAGAGTATTTATTTTAGCTCATTATATATCCAAAATTTAACAATAAACTATATATTGATATTTCATTTTTGTTTTCTTTATTTCACACACGTTTTCTATGATTATTCAGGTGTCTGTAATATTAAAACTTTATCATTATCATTATCATTATTATTATAGTTATGGAATACACATTTGTATCATTGTTATTTAGACAAATCATTGACAGATTTTATTTTTCATTTAATGGAAAATGTTTACTTGTGCTAAATATACACCATTACTCTGCTTCATTACAGCTCAGTCTTATGATCCTAATACTGAATAAAATAATTTCCTTGACATACCTTTATGAAAAAAATACCATATAGTATATTTTTAGATATGTATATAAAGAAAGAATTATACTGATATTTAAGTCTATTTGTCGTTATGCCATTGTGCACTAACATCTTATATGCTTATAAAGATTTCTAAATAGTTAAAAGATCATTATGGTTCCATGATCCCAGAATATACTTTTTTTTATCATTGCCATTCAGACAAATCACTGCCATTCTTTTCTGTTTATTGCAAAATGTTTACTTGTGCAGAATATGCACCATTACTCTGCTATATTACATCACTGTCTTATGCTCTCAGTACAGAAAATGATAATTTCTATGAAATAGTACAAGTGTGACATAAATGTGGCATATGAACATTTCAGCTTTTATAGCTCATTACCTTAATAAAGAAAATGTCAAGACAGCAATAGCACTCTCAGACTGTATCATTGTTTTAATGTGTTTCATATATTTATATAAAATAAAGTCTCTCTAAAATTCCTGTGTTTATGTTTTTATTTAATAGAACTTTTTCCCCCATAAAGGTTGTTGCCAATTAAACATTGTGGTCTAAATTACAAGTGGGGTGCTAAATAGATTTTTCACTAACACTAGCACTAACTGTGAACAAAGTAAAATTTTAATGCGCCCAGGCTAATGAGCGTATCACAAGTCGAAAGTGAAATGTTAGCGCAAGAGCAAAAGTCCGATGCTTGCTAACTTCAGGATTTTGGATACCTTGATCGTGCTAACTTCTTCTCCCCATAGACTTCTATGGTGCGCGCTGTTAAAAAGAAAAACAGTTATCGCTTGTGTGCTAATACAACACCTTGTTAGACCAACTGTGCTAGACCTGAAGGTAGTTACAAATATTTTGCATTCCAATAGTATATACATAGAAAAAAATGTTCTTTATATATATATATATATATATATATATACATACTTACACACATACATACAGGGCTTTTATTATGGGGGTATTCCCCAGCACTGAGAACAACCACCTCTGCCATCTCATAACAGGTAGCATTTGTAATCATCATGTAAATACTCTAGTTTTCACAAGAAGGGGATGAAAAATGTATCAAGCATTGTAAATAACTTTAAAGATAAATATATATATATATATATATATCTATCAGTGGTGCACAATCAAGCCTTAAATGTATAACAAAAGAAAATGATGCCATACAAGACTGTGCACTATTGTAAAAGTAGATGGATTATTCTGAAAAAAATATTTTGAGAAGATCTTCTTAGTACATCAAAGAGAGTGAAAATACATTTCCATAGTGTTAAATCATTATTTAAAATGCCCCTTTAAGAAAGGCTGTAAAAACAGATCTTGTTAAACACATACGGGTTTCAATGAGCCTGCCCCTCCTTGTGACATGTAACCATGCCTCTGTAACTCCAACGTACGTTTTACCATTCAGCTTTTTCCAGGACCATTTTTCACAGATGCTGTTATAATGGCTGCTAAGGGAAAATGGTTTTAAGGTGTTTCTCTGAAAGCCGTTGGGACCCCAGAGTGACTATTTACGATTGCTACATTTGATTTTAATTGAGCAAGGACTTTGCTTTTTTAACCTACCTGTATATTTATTGTTCATGTAATAACAACTGGACCCCCTGCAAACATTACAGTTTTGGATACATTTGTACTGATTGCATCACTTAGAGCTATAGCAGCTCTATACCATGTGAGTAATTATTCTACTGTTCTTAAAGGAACATTTTAAATATTTTTTTTTAACACTGAAAGTTTCTTTGCACTTTCTATGAGGTACTAAGAAGTTCTTAGAATAATTTTTTCAGAACAATCCATCTATTTTAAAAATAGTGCACAGTGTTGTATGGTATAATTTTATTTTATTGTAAATAACTTTGTCCCTTTGCCTTTTTCAAAGTTTCTGAGCACAATATAACAATCAATAATCAATGAGTAACAACACATTTTTGTTTACACTATACATACTATACATATACTGTGTATATATATATATATATATATATATATATATATATATATATAAATAAAAATGTTTTCTATGTGAAGAACATTGGAATTTAAAGTATTTATATTCAAAATATTGGTTTATGTGTGTGTATGTTTGTGTTTGTATATAAGTGAATTCATGTGTATTTTTATATATATATGTGTGTATATGTGCTGCACATACATAAATACAAACATATTTATATATATATATATATATATATATATATACACTGCTCAAAAAAATAAAGGGAACACTAAAATAACACATCCTAGATCTGAATGAATAAAATATTCTAATTAAATACTTTGTTCTTTACATAGTTGAATGTGCTGACAACAAAATCACACAAAAATTAAAAAATGGAAATCAAAATTTTCAACACATGGAGGTCTGGATTTGGAGTCACACTCAAAATTAAAGTGGAAAAACACACTACAGGCAGATCCAACTTTGATGTAATGTCCTTAAAACAAGTCAAAATGAGGCTCAGTAGTGTGTGTGGCCTCCACGTGCCTGTATGACCTCCCTACAACGCCTGTGCATGCTCCTGATGAGGTGGCGGATGGTCTCCTGAGGGATCTCCTCCCAGACCTGGACTAAAGCATCCACCAACTCCTGGACAGTCTGTGGTGCAAAGTGAAGTTGGTGGATGGAGCGAGACATGATGTCCCAGATGTGCTCAATTGGATTCAGGTCTGGGGAACGGGAGGGCCAGTCCATAGCATCAATGCCTTCGTCTTGCAGGAACTGCTGACACACTCCAGCCACATGAGGTCTAGCATTGTCTTGCATTAGGAGGAACCCAGGGCCAACCGCACCAGCATATGGTCTCACAAGGGGTCTGAGGATCTCATCTTGATACCTAATTGCAGTCAGGCTACCTCTGGCGAGTACATGGAGGGCTGTTCGGCCCCTCAAAGAAATGCCACCCCACACCATTACTGACCCACTGCCAAACTGGCCATGCTGGAGGATGTTGCAGGCAGCAGAACGTTCTCCACGGCGTCTCCAGACTGTCACGTCTGTCAAATGTGCTCAGTGTGCCCCTGCTTTCATCTGTGAAGAGCACAGGGCGCCAGTGGTGAATTTGCCAATCTTGGTGTTCTCTGGCAAATGTCAAACGTCCTGCACGGTGTTGGACTGTAAACACAACCCCCACCTGTTGACGTTGGGTCCTCATACCACCCTCATGGAGTCTGTTTCTGACCGTTTGAGCAGACACATGCACATTTGTGGCCTGCTGGAGGTCATTTTGCAGGGCTTTGGCAGTGCTCCTCCTGTTCCTCCTTGCACAAAGGCGGAGGTAGCGGTCCTGCTGCTGGGTTGTTGCCCTCCTACGGCCTCCTCCACGTCTCCTGATGTACTGGCCTGTCTCCTGGTAGCGCCTCCATGCTCTGGACACTACGCTGATAGACACAGCAATCCTTCTTGCCACAGCTCGCACTGATGTGCCATCCTGGATGAGCTGCACTACCTGAGCCACTTGTGTGGGTTGTAGACTCCGTCTCATGCTACCACTAGAGTGCAAGCACCACCAGCATTCAAAAGTGACCATAACATCAGCCAGAAAGCATAGGAACTGAGAAGTGGTCTGTGGTCACCACCTGCAGAACCACTCCTTTATTGGGGGTGTCTTGCTAATTGCCTATAATTTCCACCTGTTGTCTATCCCATTTGCACAACAGCATGTGAAATTGATTGTCACTCAGTGTTGCTTCCTAAGTGGACAGTTTGATTTCACAGAAGTGTGATTGACTTGGAGATACATTGTGTTGTTTAAGTGTTCCCTTTATTTTTTTGAGCAGTATATATATATATATATATATATATATACGCACACACATTGGAGCCCATTATAGTCAAACCCTTTCCCATATACCATATCCCTTTTAACCCTTATAAAACCTTTTTATTAATATGTAAATATTAAAAAAAAAGTGTATATATGTGTGTAATACTTTATTTTAATGAGTTTTAAATGTGTTTTGTGCAATATATTTTTAACCCTTACAGTTCAATTCAGGGGGGATATTTATCAAAGCGTCAATTTCAGTGCATTCGCCGGCATCAATACGCTCACCAGACATTGCTGACACGGATCCACATACGATCCCCTTATTTATAAAAGAATGTTAAAAAAAAGTGTCAAGTATGGCACGATGGGCATCGGACTGTTAACTAACAGTCATTGATGTCGCAGTTATTCAGGGTTTTCCCAACTTTATTTATACCATTTCATTACTGTCCATGAACAAGCGCATTTCTCTAAAGCTAATCTTTTATTTTTCATCTGTTAATGTCCAAGAAATAGATAGATTTATACCTCAACAAACAATGTCTCATATAAAGTTATTTTGATATTTATTTGTTATATGATACTTTCACATAAATAAATGTGTATTTGTATTTCTAGAAGTCATGATATGGTTTTAACTCATGTTTTTTTTTTTTATAAATGATTATTAATGCTAGAACTTGTACATATATCTATGCACATACTTGTGTGTGTGTATGTATATATATATATATATATATATATATATATATATATATATATATATATATATACTATATATATTTATGTGTGTGTGTGTTATGTCAGAAATCTTTTGCAAACATAATTACATGTCTTTAAGTTTCTTTATTGTTCTAAACACTTTTGTCTATCATATCCCTGTGTTTATTTATACCACTATATGTATATAGTGTACATTTATTATTATTCTGAACAGGAATAATTGCGAATATAGCATGTCATCAGGGTATCATATGTATTTATTTGTAATCAATGGATATTTTTAAAGCTGGGTTAGTTTTCTCTCTGTACCTATGTAACCCCTTCTTATTGCAATCTAGTTTTAAAAACCACCCCTACACAGATTGTATAAAATGGGCCGGCATATAAGATGACATTTCTTACTGAAAAAGAAATTCAAGAGAAGGAAGAAATACACTGAAAATAGCATTGTGAATTTAATAGGTGATTTTAATTTCTGCTGTATCTGAATCATGACAGTTTAATGTTAGGTGGGCTATCCCTATGAGCTATCAGTTTAAGATTATATTGAATTAAACATCAATTCAAATTTTAAAATCATTGTCTAATCATTGTCTAAAATATTACACTGTGTGTCCTAATGTCAGCATCAAAGTTTATCTTTAATACTAATTTCACATTTACATACTTTCAAAGTATAATACACAATATAACAAATGGAACTTACAAGTTCTGATGAGTGATCAATGACACAAGTATCGAGCAATTTGATTAGTTAGTGATAGTTTAAAATGTATATTTGAATCAGATTGGCTGATCATGGCTAATCATGGGATTATGCATATTCCAATCAAAAGTGGTTGAAAAATTCACTAGTGTGTGGGTTGTTTAGGAGTTTGCATCATAATTGGTGCGAAAAGTTGCATCAAAATTGGTGCAAAGTGAAGAGTCGGACTTGTATAACATGGCTTAAACATGGTGCATATAGATTTTTCCAAAAAAATAAATAAAAAGGAAGTTAGCTATATTATGTTGTGTATTTATTTCATTTTTATCTCTATATCTATTAGTGCGACAAGTTTGGGGCAAAACTTTGCAACACATTTGGAGAAATACTGTCCCCTTGTTTTGTAATGAGAGACAAAGTTGTAACATAATCCATAAGAAGTAAAGTATTTTTCATTTTTATCCCTATACTTGTGCACCAAATGTCGAGCTCTAACATTTTTTGATTTAGAAAGGATATACAATTTTAATAGAGTTTCAAATTTACTTTTATTATGTAATATACTTCATTCTCTATGGCATCTGTGGCCTCAAGGCGGATTGAAAACTTGGTACGCTGCGTCGGAATAGAAAGGGTCAAATAGAGTTGATTCTGTGTCGGATTGAGATTGCGGGAGCGTATATTACGTCACAAATGTCAACATTTGACGACCTTGATGCTTTGATAACTACTGCAAATCAATCTTTCCACAAACACGATGCAGGATTCAAGCGTATTTTCAGTTGACGCTTTGATAAATAGACCCCCAGGTCTCAAGGTGTGCTAAATATAGCACAGTTTTAACTTGAGCGCAAAAACTATAACTTTCAACTTGAAATAACAGTGCTAATCAATTGACTTCTAAGGGGGAACATCGAGAGTGATATTGGAAGTTCAAATTTTTACGCGCATCGGGTTAGTACAACAAGCAAAAACAGTTTACTTTCAACTTGTGATACGAGCAAAACCCGCCGAAATGCTTACTCCTAGCACAATTAACGATCGAGCAGAAAATTGTATGCTCTGTCTGAACTGATCAAAACACTCTATTTAAATCTCTGATTCACATTCTTTAATATTTTAGCAACCCCTTAGAAGCAAAAATAGGTATTTAAGGCTGCTAACATTACAGAAAGATTTTCTTTGCATTAAAAAATGTAAATAAATAAATAAATACATAAAAAATAAAAGAAAAACATAGAATGTAAAAAATATTCTCTTAAATATAACGAAGGTTAATGAACTTACCTAAAATGCCAAGCATCTGTAGTGATTGCCAATACCTGATGAAATTTTAAATTTTAATTTGAGCATTACAATCAGAATCCAGAGCTTCAGGCATCAGAAAAACTGGACTTATAATGGGAACTCGGAATCAATCAATCAATCAATTAATTAATCATTCAACTGCACTTTATATTGACACTTTAGTCCTTTATAGGTCTTAATAAATAACACCTATGATACACATTCACATTTCTTATCACCAAATATGTGGAGATAATAAGATAATATGAATTTTGAAAACATAAAAAATAATAACAATATGTATGCACAGTATTATTTTCTTGCACAGGTTGTCATCAACTTTTAACATCAATCTAACACCTCCAATTCAAAATGGCTTGTTATATTATAGTCTTGAATAGGATTGCAGATATATTTCAATACGTTTCATCATTGTCTTACCTAGAAAGAAGTATAATACTTCAAAAATATAAATTATATGTATGTATATATATATATATATATATATATATATACACACCTGTAAATATATATATATATATATATATATATATATATATATATATATATATATATATATATATATATATATATATATATATATATATATATATATACAGTGTATATATATATAAAATTATTTATTTATGTGTGTGTGTGTGTGTTAATAAAATAAAACACAATACCACCACAGAACTGGCAGTGGCAAAATGACTGACTAATACATCTTTGTGGTAGAAGTTTATAATGTTACTTTCTTGACTCTTTTAAGAAAAGCATTGCAAGAGACTGCCCATAAATATAGGTGGGTTGAATTTATAGGAGCTGTTAATTCAAGTGAACATTTGTAACTTTAGAAATCACTACATTTTATTTATGAATAGATTTTATATTTGTCCACTAAACATATCACCAGCTATAAACAACTTTCCTTTCCCCAGGACCAAATCAATATATTTCTGTAAACAGGTCAAGGATGGAAACATTAAAATGATTTGGTTTTGGTAAACTGTGCTATTTTCTAAATCTTAGTAACTAAATAAATAAATAAAACTTGTTTGCCTTTAGTGACAATTTTTAGCTATATTCTAAGCTAACAAAAAACTTAAAGGAACATGGAACCATAGTATTAAGTATCAATTTCATTGTAAAACTTAGATGACATTTTAGCAAAAACAAAAGTTTTCTCTTTCTAAATAAATATGCAACTATATCTTACTGAATTATAATCCAATATTAAAATTATTATTATTCGGCAAGATTACAAGTTGTGCGCCGAGTGCGTAAATAACGCAAAAAAAATGAGTGGTATCGCAATTTCCATAGCACTGCCTTTACAAGTTACTTAAAAACCTTCTTATGTTGTGCGGTATGGTGCGATAAAGTCAAGGTCTGACGTTACATGCTCATGCACGCTTTCCCCAATAGACATCAATGGAGAGAAAGTGTTAGAAAAAAACTAACACCTGTGATTGCGGAATTTTGATTGCCATAATGCAATCCCCATTGATGTCTAAAGGAAGAAGAAAGCTACGTTAAAACACCCTAACATAAACCCCTAGTCTAAAGACCTCTATTCTGCCACCACCCCCAAATCAGCCAATAGGATTTAAGCAGCTCTCATCCTATTGGCTAATTTGAATTTTTCAGCCAATAGGAATGTAACGGTACCTCAATATAAAAGGGGTATCTTGCATTCAAGTTTCAGCGTGCTGTGGTCAATCGCATGAAGAGGACATTCCATGCTGGATGTTGTCACCGGTCCTGGACAGCTCCGTAATCTTAGTGTTTTTTTATTTTTCGTAATTTTA
The DNA here is from genome assembly GCF_027579735.1 of Bombina bombina. NCBI lineage: Eukaryota > Metazoa > Chordata > Amphibia > Anura > Bombinatoridae > Bombina > Bombina bombina. Next base: position 376,845,945 of record NC_069502.1, on the reverse strand, counting down.
GTGTTTTGTTTTTTTTGGTAACGTTAGATTTTTTTTATTTTTTCCTAGTGTTAGGTTTTTTTAAAAATTTTAATTTCTTTCATGTAAGTGGCAAGAGTCCATGAGCTAGTGATGCATGGAATATAAATTCCTACCTGGAGGGGGCAAAGTTTCCCAAACCTTAAAATGCCTATAAATACACCTCTCACCTCCCTCATACTTCATTTTTACAAACTTTGCCTTTGTTGGAGGATGGTGAAGCAAGTCGTGCTTGATTTCTTCTGTGAAAGGCACTTCTAAGCATTTTGAAGCCCAGTTCCTCTCATAGTACAGTATTTGTCTGAGGGATGTGAAGGGAGTATTTGCCTAATGATGCCATGTTTTCACCTATGGGAAATCTATTCTAAGGCTCTCTGTAAATTCGGTCATGGTAATTCATCTGCCACCTCCCTTTACAGATCAACATTATACTCCTCTACCATTACCTCTGCTTATATGTTTCAGTACTGGTTTGGCTGTCTGCTATATGTGGATGGGTGTCTTCAGGTAAGTATATATCTTTTTTAAGATACTCTCAGCTATGTTTGGCACTTTATATTTTTAAAGTTTTAAATATATGTTGCATATATTTGCCATGAGTCAGGTCTATGTTAATTTCCCTTTGCAGTTTCAGCATGGAAAACTTTGGGCGAAATTTAGTAATTTTTTTTTTTCTTACCTGAGGTTCCAGTTAGTTGTAACTTCAGTCTTGTTTTTTTAAAATTTTCGCAGGCAAATTAGGCTTGTGATGGCGCAAAATACTTCTATTTATTGCCTTATTCTTAGCGCAAATGTTTTGGGCGCAAATGTTGCGTTTGTTGTGACGCATATTAAATCTATGTCTTTAGCTATTCTATCTAGAAGTGCTTTATGGCTTAAATCATAGAATGCTGATATGGTGTCTAAATCTAGATTACTATCTTTATCTTTTCAAGGTAATAATTTATTTGGTTCTCAATTGGATTCTATTATCTCCACTATCACTGGTTGTAAGGGAGTTTTTTGCCTCAAGATTAGAAATCTAAGGGTAAATTTAAAGCTCCCAATCGTTTTCATTCCTTTCGTCAGACTAAGGAACAAAAAAACACTCCTTCCCCTGAGGCCTCTGGTTCCAATTGGAGACCATTCACAAATTGGGATAAATCCAAGCCTTATAAGAAACCAAATACAGTCCCTAAGACTGCATGAAGGTGCAGCCCTCAAACCAGTTCAACTGGTGGGGGGGCAGATTAAAATTATTTCAAGACATTTGGGCAGATTCTGTCCAAAATCAATGGATTCAAGATATTGTTTCTCAGGGGTATCAAATAGGTTTCAGAATAAGACCTCCCATGGGAATATTCTTTCTTTCCCATGTTCCAGCAAACCTTTTGAAGGCTCAGGCTTTTCTGAAGTGTTTCAGACCTAGAGCTTTCAGGGGTGATTGTTCCAGTTCCTCTACAGGAACAGGGTTTTGGTTTTTCTTTCAAATCTGTTCATTGTCCCAAAGATGGAAGATTCATTCAGACCAATTCTGGATCTGAAAACTTTAAATTGTTTTGTAAGAGTCCCAACTTTCAAGATGGTGACTATAAGGACTATTCTGCCTTTTGTTGGGCAAGGTCATTTCATGTCCACAAAAGACTTAAAGGACGCTTATCTTCATATTCCTAGTCACCCAGACCACTATCGGTTTCTGAGATTCTCTTTTCTAGACAAACATTACCAATTTGTCGCTCTTCCATTTGGTTTAGCGACAGCTCCGAGAATCTTTTCAAAGGTTCTCAGTACCCTTCTATCTGTAATCAGAGAGCAGGGTATTGTGGTCTTTCCTTATTTGGACAATATCTTGGTACTAGCTCAATCTTTTCATTTAGCAGAATCTCACACAAAACAACATGTGTCATTTCTTCAAAGACATGGTTGGAGTATAAATTTACAAAAGAGTTTCTTGATTCCTCAGACAAAGGTCACCTTTTTAGGTTTCCAGATAGATTCAGTGTCCATGACTCTTTCTTTGACAGACAAGAGACAAATGAAGTTAGTGTTAGCGTGTCTAAACCTTCAGTCTCTATCATTCCCTTCAGTGGCTATGTGTATGGAAGTTTTAGGTCTCATGATAGCAGCATCGGACGTGATCCCCCTTGCTCGTTTTCATATGAGACCTCTTCAGCTTTGCATGTTGCACCAATGGTGCAGGGATTATACTCAGATCTCACAGTTAATATACTTAAATCCCAACATTCAACAATCTCTGTCTTGGTGGTTAAACCATCACTTTATTGTTCAAGGGGCCTCCTTTGTTTGTCCTTTCTGGACTGTGATCACAACAGATGCAAGTCTTACAGGTTAGGGAGCTGTCTGGGGGTCTCTGAAATCACAAGGGGTTTGGGAACCTCAGGAGGCGAGGTTACCAATCAATATTTTAGAACTCTGTGCTATTTTCAGAGCTCTTCAGGCTTGGCCTCTATTGAAGAGAGAACTTTATATTCAATTCCAGACAGACAATATCACTACAGTGGCATATGTCAATCATCAAGGGGGTACTCACAGTCCTTCAGCAATGAAAGAAGTATCTCTGATACTTTCTTGGGTGGAATCCAACTCTTGTCAAATTTCTGCAATTCATATCCCAGGAGTAGACAATTGGGAAGCAGATTATTTCAGTCGAAAGATTTTACATCCGGGAGAGTGGTCTCTCCATACAGATGTGTTTTTTTCAATTGGTACAGATGTGGGGTCCCCCAGAAATAGATCTGATTGCCTTGCATCTGAACAAGAAGCTTCCAAGATGCCTCTCCAGGTCCAAGGATCCTCAGGCGGAGATGGTAGATGCTCTAGCAGTTCCTTGGTTTTACCAAACTGCTTACATTTTTCTGCCTCTGGTTCTTCTTCCAAAGGTGATCTCCAAGATCATATTGGAACAATCGTATGTGTTTCTGATAGCTCCAGCTTGGCCTCTCAGGTTTTGGTATGCGGACCTTGTCAGGATGTCCAGTTGCCAACCTTAGCCACTTCCTTTAAGGCCAGACCTTCTATCTCAAGGGCCGTTTTTCCATCAGGATCTCAAATTTCTAAATTTGATGGCATGGAAAAAGAACGCTTAGTGCTTAGTCATAGAGGTTTTTTTGACTCAGTGATTAGCACTATGATACAGGCTCGTAAGTCTGTTTCAAGGAAAATGTATCATTGGGTTTGGAAAGCCTATATTTCATGGTGTTCCACTCATAATTATGCTTGGCATTCTTTCAGAATGGCTAGGATTTTACAGTTTCTTCAGAATGGTTTTGATAAGGGTTTGTCTGCAAATACTTTGAAAGGACACATTTCTGCTCTTTCTGTCTTAATTCATAGAAAGATTGCTAAACTTCCTGATATTCACTGTTTTGTTCAGGCTTTGATTCATATCAAACCTGTTATTAAATATATTTCTCCTCTTTGGAGTCTCAATTTTGTTTTAAAAATTTTGCAGGCTCCTCCTTTTGAGCCTATGCATTCTTTGGATATTAAACTACTTTCTTGGAAAGTGTTATTTCTTTTGGCTATCTCTTCTGCTAGAAGAGTTTCCGAATTGTCTGCTCTCTCTTGTGTGCCTCCTTTTCTGATTTTCCATCAAGATAAAGCTGTTTTATGGACTTCATTTAAATTTTTGCCTAAGGTTGTGAATTCTAACAACATCAATAGGGAAATTGTTGTTCCTTCTTTATGTCCTAATCCTAAGATTACTCTTGAAAGGTTTTTACATTCTTTGGATGTGGTAAGAGCTTTAAAATATTATGTTGAGGCTACTAAAGATGTCAGAAAGACTTCTAGTCTATTTGTTATTTTTTCTGGCTCCAGGAAAGGTCAGAAAGCCTCTGCCAATTCTTTGGCATCTTAGTTGAAACTTTTGATTCACAAAGCTTATTTGGAGGCGGTGCAGTCTCCGCCTCAGATAATTACAGCTCATTCTACTAGATCAGTTGCCACTTCTTGGGCTTTTAAAAATGAAGCTTCAGTTGATCGAATTTGCAAAGCAGCAACTTGGTCTTCTTTGCATACTTTTACTAAATTTTACCATTTTGATATGTTTGCTTCTTCGGAAGCAGCCTTTGGTAGAAAGGTTCTTCAAGCAGTTATTTCAGTTTGATTCTAATGCTTTTTTGATTTGAGCTTTTCTGACATTTTTAAGAAAACTTAATATTTTTTTGTATTTGATTTCTCAGCAATTTAGCTGTTTTTATTTTATCCGTGGACTTCCACATCTTGGGTATTATATTGCATACGTTACTAGCTAATGGACTCTTGCCACTTACATGAAAGAAAACATAATTTATGCAAGAACTTACCTGATAAAATCATTTCTTTCATAGTGGCAAGAGTCCATGAGACCCACCCTATTTTTTGTGGTTATGATTTTTTTTGTATAAAGCACATTATTTTTTCCAGTTCCTCTTTTATGTATGCTTTTTACTCCTTTTCTTACACCTCACTTCTTGGCTATACGTTAAACTGAAGTGAGATGGGAGGTGTATTTTTAGGCATTTTGAGGTTTGGGAAACTTTGCCCCCTCCAGGTAGAAATCTATATTCCATACGTCACTAGCTCATGGACTCTTGCCACTATGAAAGAAATTAATTTATTACGTAAGTTCTTACATAAATTATAGTTATGTTAGGTTTATTTATAGTTTAATCTAAGTTTTTTTTTTATTTCACAAGTTTTTATTTATTTTAAGATAGTTATATTGTAAATTTAATTTAAAGTTAGGGGGTGTTAGGTTTAGCGGTTAATACATTAATTTAGCGATTTGCGATGTGGGGGCCAGGGGTTTAGGGGTTTATAGGTTTATTATAGTAGTAGCGACGTGGGGGGATGACATTTTAGGGGTTAATAGCTTTATAAAGTGTTGGTGATGTGGGTGGGTGGCGGATTAGGGGTTAATAGGTGTAATACAGTATTTGCGATGCGGGAGGGTGGCATTTTAAGGGTTAATAGGTTGTTTCTTGGTGTTAGTGTACTTTGTAACATTTTAGTTATGAGTTTTGTGAAACATTTTTGTTTTCCAAAATACATAACTTCTGGTCTCAGATTGCGTCATGGATAGTGGCGGTATAGACCAAGCATTTTAGCCGGAATGCACAACCTGTAATACAGGTGCTATGAAAATCTCACTCTCAAAAGTCATTTATTGAGTGCGGTATAGTGAGTTGCATTACAGGCTAAAACACTTGCGGTATACCTATACCGCCGCAACTTGTAACACGGGAGACCTGCCATTTCATGTGCAATGGCCATTTTTCAGCAGTGTAGCCGTACTGCAACATACCGCAAAACATGTAATCTTGGTCATTATTAATAATATTAATAACAATAATAATAATAGTAGTAGGAGCAGTAGTAGCAGTATTAATAATTATAATATTTAAACTAGTTTTCATTTCTGCTTTTCTGTCTCTTATACAGTGCATAGAGCAAACCTAGACCTCACAACATATAAGGCTAGGTATTATGGACGCAGGAGGTTGAGGGGGTGTTGCAGTTTTGTAGGCTGGGCCCATGGTTGGATAGTCAGCTGGATTATAGGCATGTCTCGTGGCCAATGAACATATCTGGTTAATTTGTGGGCATGTCTGGATTGTCTATGGGTGGGACTAAGCAAAACAAAAACTTTTTTAAACGTTGGTTACTCTTGGTATACAACATTAATTACTTTAATGACCCTTTAGCCACATGAGTACTGATTTTTGGGTTAATGGGATTACATACCCAAAAGACAACTTCAGAGAGTTACCTACACAAACCCTGTTTATCTAGCAGATTATGCTGTTTCAGGAAATACAGGGAACACACAGTTCCCATAGACCGCTATGTAAAGTCACTTTTCAGTGCCCTTTTTTTTTCTAAAACCCTGCACCCACCAACTTTAACCCCTCATAACTGTTTTTTTTAATAATACCATGAGCTTCAGGTAGCAATAACCAGCCACTTGTAAAGGCTGGTTATTTATCTCATGCCCGTAAATGAGCAAATTTGCCTATTTATGAGCACGCTATAAATTAACACTTCACTTGTAATCTAGCCCTTAGAGTATGCCTATATTTTCCAATAAAATGTTCTTAAAATAGAACCATCTTAAAAATGATGCAGAACATAACTAGGGATAAAGTCAACTCAGCTGCTTCATTATATTTTATACAATACTTGTTGTAAATTTGTAAACTACCCATTTGTCCAATTTATTAGAATATCCATTGTGTATATTTACTAAGATACACGCAAATCAATATGTGCCTATTGGTTGCTGCCAAGTGATCATTAATGCTATGAAAACTAAATGACAGATACAAAATTTTAAATCTCATATTTTGAGGGTGTTTATTCAACACACCATGAGAGGACTTCCCCAACAGTGTACATTAAAAAACACTCTGAATTGGGACTTGCAAAGTACTCCAACAATCAACTGGTAGTGTAAAAAAAAATAAAAGTATGTGTTTATTTGATTATGCTTTTTTTTCTCCAAATAAATAACAGAGTATATTGTTAAATAGAAATATTACATTCACCCATAACCTAGATCATATTATAATTATTATTGCTGTTATTGCTATCATTATATGCATTGTCAGCTGTCAGCGATGCATAGTGAAATCATTACTAACCAATTAGCAAAATAGTTACATTTTCAGAGTTAGCACACACATTCTCAATCAAGATTGAGCAAAATTATGGGGATTGGTGTGTGTGTGTGTGTGGGGGGGGTGCACCTTCATATGATTTTATTTTTTAACATATGCATAAAATGCATTTGACTACTGCCTGTGACAATAGTCACTAAACAAATAATGTTTGTCACAACTTGGATAAAGGGCATACAACTCCAAAATTTTACTTTTGCAATTTTTGTTTGTTTGATAACAAAAATAGTGCATTAAAAACAATACAATTTATTTGTATTTGTGTTTGTAGTATCTTCCCCATTATGGCGCACTAACTTGTGCACAATATTTTTTGTGTGCTAAGGAAATAGTGTGCGTATTATGCGTATTATGAGCGTAAATCGCAATTGCACTCAAGTGAACGTGTTTGTTCACTTGATTGCAATTGCGATTTACACTCGTTGAATAGGGGAAGAAATAAAGTTGCATTAAACACAACATAAAAACATTTAAAAGTACAGTTAAACTCATATAAACACTTGAGTGTGTATATGATATTTAGCGTTCCACTTGTAATCTAGCCCTAAATGTTTTCAATGTTTTTTGCACAAATTATCATTAAATCAAAATATGTTACAGAATGCAAACACTGTGTGTCTTGACTAGTACACTGCAGCTTATTTAAAAAAAATATATTATTTGCACATAATTTCAGTAAAAGCATTAAAAATCCCAGAAAACATGTTTAGATTAGATTAAAGGTATAATTACAATCATTTTTCATTAATTATGATTTGTATGAGATGTTATATATTTATTCTGCTTTCATGAAAGTAAAAAGTTTTAGCCCTTTGGCTGCTACAAAGTCCTTTGTGTATTTCCCTATGCAATTTAGACAGAGCCGTGTCCACTCAAACTGTGATAAAGCTCAGGGTGCAAAATGAAGGGTTCCTTGTAAAAACTGTAACATAAATGTGCTTCCCTCCCTAGCAATACCTTAATACAATTATTTGGCCATAAGCTCTTGAATAATTCATAAAAAGTTACTATGCAAACAAGAATTAAATAATTCTCTTTGAGCTCTAGCTTCAGGCATATTGCCAGTGTCATAGCTATATTTTATCTTATCTCTGAATAAGATCTATTGGTGCAAATAAAGTGTTACTTCAATGGCTGAACTCCTGCACAGAGCAAGGTGCCCATATAACATCAATTTAATTGAAGAGTTCTGACTGCATCAACACTTTTGATGCATTAAGTTTAAAGCTGTTGTCGCAATGTCTTCTTCAGATGAAATAACTCCAAAGGTAATTTTATGATCAACCTGAGTAAAATAAGAAGAGAATTTACAAAGTTCAGTCTAACATGATGTGTCATAGTCTCTCCTCGGTGACAGTGCTATATAATACACCAGACCATTGTACTGAGACTCACTCATCTTTCTTTATGCTGTGCCTGTTGAATTACCATGAATTAATAGTTTTGTTTTTGTTTTTTTATGCTTTTTTTTATTCCATTTAAAAAAAGGCAATATTATGTGTATGGCTTTACTGATGTCCCTCTTCTAGATTTTGTATAGCTCATTGGAATTTACCAGCCCACAGCCAATGGGCATTTTATGGATCTATCTTTCTATCTATCTAGAAAATAACTTAATTTAAAGCACATACAGGACTTTACAACAATGTATTTCCCTTTTTTCAACAAACCAAATCTTAGTAAAAGTAAACCTTATCATGAAAAAAATAAATAAATAAAAGTAACAACAATAATGGCCTAGATGCCTATATTTAAGTTGGCATAAAACTGAAGTATCTTTAAATAAGTATTTCAAGTTATTGATTCCATCAAAGTCCAAGTTAGATGTCTGCAATTACTTTTAAATTAAAATATTGAATGCTAATAAAAAAACATTTTCAAGAACAGATCTGTAGATGCTATTGAGAATGGTGAGATTGCCATTTTCTACTTACACTACAATACAATACCTTCCTAATGAATTTAACCACTAAGGGCCAACACATCCACTTCAAGTCACTTCTTATTTCACTCACATGATCAATTTTCACCACCCAAGTCATGGTGCCCTTATGTACAGCCACTGTTTGGGATCTTGTGGTGGGAAGAATCACGATCAAAATTCATGAGAGGAACAAAAAACTGTAAGAAGGCTTGTTTTTATAGATCTCCAATAGTCGTCAACTGGTTGTGATTGAGTAGAAAGCTGATAGATTTAATCACAAAAACAAATAAAAAAAGACAAGTGACAAGATTTAAATCTACCCGACTGACAGCTACAAAGAAAATCCTTGAAAAATAACCATAGATGTGCATACACCCCATATTTAATTCAGGGGTACATGCAAGAAATGTTTTTATCAAATATTCAAACATAACAAATAACCCTAATCCTGTATAGAATAGTTTAGAAAATAAAATATTGGAGGTGTAGTAGTATTATATTAGACATAAAGAGAAGATTGTTGATGGAAGACTTCTAATTCTTCTTTTTTTCTTTCTTTTGCTAAATTATGTATAAATAGGGAAGTAATGTACTGTATTTTGTTTTTTCTTGACAAATGAAATGTATGACTAGAAAGTAAGATGGAAATGGAATGTCTACAAATGAATGAGTCTAAGAAATGTAAATGGTACTGTAACAGAATTGACTATAAACTTTTTATTTCCTTCAAAAAAAAAAAACAAAAAACATAACAAATATTATTTTTATTCCTCAATCTAAATTAACTTAAATATAACAATAAAATATATTTTTTTATCAAGAACTAAGATGACGTAAAATACAAAAGTAAAAAAAATCAGACAAAAATATCATATTCTTTAGCTGTATGCCACAACTGTCTCCAGACTAAAGGCATACCCCCTGCCCACATTTTCATTACATCCGATTGTCTGCAAAATCAAACCTCAGACCAAATGTATGTTGCTTGCAGTTTTGTTTTACGTCAGCTGCAAACTTACAGATCACATAAATGCTTCCTCCCAAATGTCAGTTATACGTAAACATTCATCCCTGGACCAAACCAATATCCCTGTGCATAATTTACAAATGAAATGCTTACATCCAAGATGAGAGACATGTCACAGAGGAGGAACACATGGGACCTAAGGCTGAGCCCAACTCACAGTTGTTTGCTATAAGATATTTTACTAACATTTGTCTCTGAGCATTAGTTGGCATTGAATTCCTAATGACAAACATGTAGGCACCTCCAGAAGACATTTAGAGGCCCATATATCAAGCTCCAAATTGACCCCCATAAACTTTTCTTTTTTTCTTAAAATTGATTTAATTTTTTTTTCTGTCATAGGCATGCACTTTGTGTTAGGTTCAAATCTTTATTTTTTTATTCAAAAATATATTTTAATGTGTTTGTATAGTGTGTTTTCATATGCATGTTAGGAAATTAAGCATTTACTGTCCATTTAAAACAGACCGTAATTCCTGGTACCTTGTTAAACTATTCTCATTTGGATTGGTGAAAGGATATAAATGTGTTCATGCCTAAATTCTTATTCAAGTTTAGATGTTCAAAAATAAAAATAAAATGCAAACAATAAAATTTAAAAGTTGTCCCTTTAATTACAACAATCTGTAATAAGCCCAAAACTCATTCATTCCCAACTTTTGTATCTAAAGTCCACTGGAATTACTTTCAGTTTCAATTTGTTTATTTAGTTAATACCTCCTAAAAGAGATAAAACCGTGTCATACAATTCATTCAAAATTAATTACAAGTGTTTTTTTTTTTTTTTTTGATATTTGATACCCAAATATTGAAGCTCTTGGTCACAGGATTTATGTGTTTACAGAATTTTAACTTGTAAAGGATAAACTAAAGTTGTTATTTAAAGGGACATAATACACATATGCTAAATCACTTGAAAGCATAGCTGTAAAAAGCTGACTAAAAATATATCCTGAACAATGGAGTCATGCTCTATAGTTAAAGGGACATGAAACCCAAACATTTTCTTTCATGATTCAGATAGAGAATACAATTTTAAACAACTTTCTAATTTACTTCTATTATCTAATCTGTTTTATTCTCTTGGTATCATTTGTTGAAGGAACAGCAATGCACTACTGGTTTATAACTGAACACATGGGTGAGCCAAAGACAATCAGTTTAAATATGCAGCCACCAATCAACAGCTAGAACCTAGATTCTCGGCTGCACATGAACTTGCCTAGATAAACATTTCAGCAAAGGATAACAAGAGAAAGAAGCAAATTAAATAATAGAAGTAAAATGGAAAGTTGTTTGAAATTGTATTCTCTTTCTGAATCATGAAAGAAAATTTTTAGGTTTCATGTCCCTTTAAGGAACTTTAGGCAGCCAATAAGGATGCTAGTCCTGGGACATCTTGCACGTGCAGGTACACAGTCAAGTTATTTCTCTCCTCAGTTTAAGCAAGTTTACTTTGGAATCTTGTGAGTGTTCTTCAGTAAAGCAAAGTGTGACATCGGCACTGACGAAGCTGACTGTTATTTTTTTCCCCAACATGCAGCTGATAACTGATAGAGCACTTAAAGGGACAGTCTCCACCATAATTTTTAGTGTTTAAAAAGATAGATAATCCATTTATTACCCATTCACCAGTTTTGCATAACCAACACAGTTATATTAATATATGTATTACCTCTGTGATTAGTTTGTATCTATGCCTCTGCAGACTGCCCCTTATCTCAGTGATTTTGAGAGACATGCAGTTTAGCCAATCAGTGCAGACTCCTAAATAACTCCACTTAAGTGAGCACAATTTATCTATAGGACACACATGAACTAGTACTGTCTAACTGTGAAAGACTTTCAAAATACTCTGAGCTAAGAGGCAGTTTTCAACAGTTTAGAAATCAGTTTGAGCCTACCTAGGTTTAGATTTTCAAAAATACCACAAAGGGAGCAAAGCAAATTTAATGATAAAAGTCAATTGGGAAGTTGTTTAAAATTCCATGCCCTTTCTGAATTATGAAAGTTTAATTTTGACGAGACTGTCCTTTTAATCTTGTGAGGTGAAGAAATGTTGAGGTAAAGGGGCCTATTTATCAAAGCGTCAATTGAAAATACGCTGGAATTCTGCGTAGTAATTGTCGCGAGATTGATCCACCGTAGTTATCAAGGTGTCAAGATCAGCAAATGTTGAAATTTGTGATGTAAAATACGATCCTGCAATCTCAATCCGACACAGATCGATGCAAGTTGAAAACCATGGTATTCGAGTGGAATCGTGTTCATTCGCCCTCCTGATTGACACTATTTGAAGCTCTCACGAAGTTATCAAAAATTCTATAGTTATGCTTGCGTCTTTTCCGACTCAGCATACCTAGTTTTCAATCCGCCACCCTTGAGGTCGCTGATGCCATAGAACTCATTGGGAGTCGGAAAACACAGAAAGATTATGTTCAATGCTGCAAGAGAATGAAGTATATTACAGAATAAAAGTAAATTAGAAACTTTATTAAAAAATTTTTTTGGTGCACTAGCAGATATAGGGATAAAAATGAAAAATACATTACTACTTATGGATTATGCTACAACTTTGTATCTCATTACAAAGCAAGGGGACAATATTATTTCTACATATTTGGTGCAAAGTTTTGCCCAAAACTTGTTGCACTACTAGATATAGAGATAAAATTGAAATAAATATACAACATAATATAGCTAACTTCCCTTTAATTAGTTGGAAAAATCTATGTGCACCATGTTTAAGCCATGTAATACAGGTCCCACTCTCCACTTTACGCCATATTTGACTCAACACTTTTCGCACCAATTATGATGCAAACTCCTAAATAACCCACACACTAGTGATTTTTTCCACCACTTTTGATTGGAATATGCATACTCACATAATTTATGACATCACCCAATCTGATTCAAATACACATTATAAACTATCATTAACAAATCAAATTGCTCGATACTTGTGTCATTGATCACTCATCAGAACTTGTATGTGCCATTTGTTACATTGTGTATTATACTTTGAAAGTATGTATATGTGAATTTAGTATTAAAGATAAACATTGATGCTGACATTAGGACACACAGTGTAATATTTTAGACATGGATTTTAAAATTTGAATTTTTTGTTTGATTCAAGAGAATCATAAGCTGATAGATCAAATGGATAGCCCACCTAACATTAAACTGTCATGATTCAGATACAGCTGAAATTAAAATCACCTCTTTACTGTCATGCTATTTTCAGTGTATTTCTTCCTTCTCTTGAATTTCTTTTTCAGTAAGAAATGTCATCTTATATGCCAGCCCATTTTATAACACCTGTGAAGGGGTGGTTTTTAAAAATAGATTGCAATAAGGAGGGGCTAGACAGGTGCAGAGAGAAACCTGCCCCAGCTCTTAAAGGGACATGATTTGGATAGAACATACCATTTTAAACAACTTTCCAATTTACTTCTATTATCAAATTTGCATCATTCTCTTGTTATACTTTGCTGAAGGAACAGCATTGCACTACTGGCAGCTAGCTGAACATATCTAGTTAGCCAATTACAAGAGACAAATGTGTGCAGGCACCAATTAGCAGCTAGCTCCCACTAGTGTAGGATATGTGCGTATTCTTTTCCAAAAAGGGATACCAAGAGAACAAAGCACATTTCAAAATAGAAGTGAAATACCACAAAGAGTTGTCTGGTCACACAGAAAGGGATGTAAAATAGTACTATTAAGTGAACAAGGCTACAGTTATGAAGAAATTAGAAGAAATATTGGTAGAAACTTAAACAAAGGTGGCATTTCTAAATTTTTGAAGCAGTATAAGGAGACTCAGTCACTACAAAACCAGACTGGTAAAGACAGGAAAAGGTGCACAACAGCAAATTATGATAGAAGAATTGAGAGACTGTGCCTACATGACAGAAGAAAATCATCTGGGTGTATACAAGATGAAATGGCGCAATGCAATCTGAAGTTGAGTGCAAGGACTGTTCGTCGCAGACTGCAGGAATTTGGTCTAAATGCTAGAATTCCATGAAAAAAGTAATTTTTATCTCTCAAACAAAGGTTGAAAAGATTAAACTTGGCCAAAACCCATGTTAACTGGACAGCGGAACAATGGGACAGTGTTATTTGGAGTGATGAGACCAAAATCTTCTTGTTTGGTAGTGATGTCATAAAATACATAAGGAGAAGAATCGAAGAAGATTTGCATCCTGATTGCATTACACATACTATGAAACACCCATTTAGTGTTATGATCTGGGGTTGTATGACAACTAAAGGTGTGGGCAGAATTTGCGTGATTAATGGGAATATAAATGCACAAAAATACATAAATTAAAAACTTGAGCCCAAACTGAAGCCTTCTGTACGCGATCTTTTCCAAGATAATGAAACATTTATATTTTAACAGGGCTCCATGTCATGTTGCTGCTGTGTGCAAAAAGTGGTTTCAAGATAATCATATCCCACTGCTGGAATGGCCTAGGAATAGTCCAGACCTTAACCCAATTGAAAATCTATGGAGACGACTAAAGAGGCTTGTTAGTCAGAAGCAACCCAGCAATAAAACCCAATTAATAGAAGCAATAATGTAATCTTGGTTTCACATTATAACAGCTGCAGAGTGCAGAACTAAAAAACTTGGTTCACTCCATGGGAAGGCGTTGTAAGGCCGTAATTAATACCCAACTAAGTATTAACTGACATGTTGAGAATTTTTGTATATATAATTTTTTCTATGTGTTTCACTTTTCTTCTTTATAACTGCTGTTCTAATAAAAAAAAAAATTCATAAAAGTTATTGCATTACATTCTTGATTAAATTATCTTTCCATTAATATATAATTTTATAGTATTACTCAAAACAAAAATGGTGTCATGAGCCATCAAACCTCAAAAATACACTTTTTCCAAAAGGTTTCCACATTTTTGGCCACTACTGTTTATCTTTCAGCTCACAAGCATTTCTCAAGAAATATGTTTAACATGGAACAAAGTAGCAATTGCCAGCATAGCATAATAAAGAATTAATAGTTTTGAATAACTTTTGCAGGCTATCTACCATTTTCTGTAACTTTTCAGAGGGTATAAAAAGTTCAACAACATCTGGTTGCTAATTTTTAATTTTCAGTATATCATACAAAAGATACAATTTATATATATTGGTCTATGTAAGGAAATCCTCAGCTTTTACCTTTAGAATTATTTAGCGTGCTGAAGTAGTCAGCAGTGTTTTATGTACTTGTTCCCAACTCTGTCTCATTTTTCTGCATTCAAACAGGTGCAGTACAACAGCACGCTGTTGATGAACAGCTCCTACTATAAACAAACATCTTAAGTAAAACAAAAACAGCTATTCATTTGGCCTCAATTGCTTAGATTCTCAGTTATTGATTACCTTAAGTGCATGATTTATTTGAAGTAAATTATTTAATAATGAAAATTTAAAAAAAAAGATTTGAGAGTAATTTAATTATTATGGTGATTATGATGATGATAATGATGATTTGTTTATTTACATGTACATAATGACACTGAAACAATGTTAAAAAAATTGAATACTGTATATATATATATATATATATATATATATATTTCCAGAAAAGAAAAAGGCACACATTTACGTTATTCTTATGTGATGTTTCGGGGGGTCTCCCCCATTTTCAAACAAATATTTAAAAACTTAAATTATGCTTACCTGATAATTTTCTTTTCTTCAGATGGAAAGAGTCCACAGCTGCATTCATTACTTTTGGGAAATAAGAACCTGGCCACCAGGAGGAGGCAAAGACACCCCAGCCAAAGGCTTAAATACTCATCCCACTTCCCTCATCCCCCAGTCATTCTGCCGAAGAACAAGGAACAGTAGAAGAAATACCAGGGTGAAAAGGTGCCAGAAGAATAAAAAATAACAGATGCCCCAAAGAAAAAAACGGGCGGGGAGCTGTGGACTCTTTCCATATGAAGAAAATAAAATTATCAAGTAAGCATAATTTAAGTTTTTCTTCATAAATGGAAAGAGTCCACAGCTGCATTCATTACTTTTGGGAAAATAATACCCAAGCTATAGAGGACACTGAATGCGAAAACGGAGGGTACAATAGGTGGCCCATTCTGAGGGCACCAGGCCTGAAAAAAACCATAACCCAACCAAACCCCGCTTCGACCAAAGCCAGGAAAAAAACTAGAAAGGAAAAGACCCCAAGGACACTGACCCGCAGATAGTCCAAAGGCCAAATTAGAGACTGTAAAAGCAGACTCACTGAGCTAACACTCCTCCACCCAGCAGTCGGTCCCCACACAACCCTTACTAGCACCAGTAGTAACAGCCAAAGTCCCCAAAAGGGAGAGGACAAGGAGGAACCACAGGGATACCCAAAGGGTACAGCAAGTTCCCATAAAGGAAAAACCCCTTTAAAAGTAAGCTAAGCTCACAGAGACCCAAATAGATCCTGAGAACAAGGTGAGATGACATCCAGACCAAGCAGAACCACGCGGTTCAAACCTGGGCATCGGCAAGGAGAAGAAGTAACAGCACCGAAACAGACAGCTGAAGACGAAGTCCTCAAACCGTCAGAACTCCAAATACTGAGCAAACAGAAACAACACGTGTAGCAAACCCAGAAGATAAACATCTGAGTCCAGTAACACGCTGCCATCCGTAGGAAGACACGGAAGAAAATACTATCTGTAAGGAAGGAGCGGCCTAACAAAATATCAGATTGCCAAACCTCCAAGACAGAGAGCACACTCCAGGCAATTTAAGCCGCCAGATCTACTCACAGATCTCAAAAAGGGGAGAAGCACAGAACCTCAAAAAAGCCCTACTGGCACCCCAAGACCTGAGAATGAACAACAGATCTCAGATCCTACACCTAGCCAGACCAGCCCAACTGATGGCAGATCTGAAAGCAGGGGAACAAAAGAGACGCCAAGACCTGCCCCCAAGAGGGTGGAAGAATGGACACAGCCACTCCAACAGAGCTTGGGTGCCAACCCAAAAACTCCTCCTTTGAGACAGTCGAACAGGTTTTAGACCCAATCAGATCTATCAAAACCACCCAACTAAAGTCTCAACTCCCGAAGTCCAGGAAGGTGAAGAAGGTGACCCGATCCACAAGGAGAAACGGACATATTCCAAAAAGGTCCCAATAGAGAAGGGAACCACTAAAGGAACAAGTCCCAAGAAAGGCAATTCCCAGAGCCTTGAAAGGCAAAACTGTCCAGACTGGCGGAAAAGAGGCGCTAAACCCTCCACCTTCCCACCACTTGGGAAGGAATACTCTAGGTCCAGAGGGTATTGGAAGCAACAGAGAGTGAGGCAGTGGAAATTCACTGACCCAGTCACCAGACAGATGCCTATTAAGGAATTAAACAATCCCGTGAACTGCACGGACCCGCAAGTCCACTCAAGAAGGCATAGCTGAAACTTGTAAAATAAAATAACAAAAAACGCAAATAAAAATGTTAGCACTTGGCGCCTCAACCTGACCAGCCAGGTAGAACAGGCGTCATGTGTCTAAATACACCGCAAGACAGATAATCTAAACCCATGCAGGACCAGCCTGCAACCAGGGTAATAACTGTCAAGCTGCCTAAATCCGCCCACAGAGAGGGAGGAAGAAAAAACAGACAAACATGGGACGAACGTGTTCCGAACAAACTTCCGCCGAAGTAAACAGAGAGTATTGATCCCAGAGTAAGTTCCCTAAGGAAACATAAAGGTAAAAAATAAAATTCATCCTAATTGGATAAAATTAAATGAGAGGCAACCCGAAGGTTAACGCCTAAGAAGAACAGAAATACCCACAGAACCAGCCTAATGGAAACTATGTTCTTCCACAAAACTGGGAAGGATCTCGATAACAAGACTAAAAGGAGATTAAGTCATCCCCTCATGTCTAATGAGGTGAGCCATTCAAAGTAGTAGACTGAGGAGTCCTGTAGCCATTAAGGATAGGGTCCCCTAAAAATTCAAAAATGTGTCTAAGTAGAACACGAAGGCGAGCCAGCTTGTAACGAAAGGCACAACACTCAGGAACAGTTACACCCACAGGGAACTGCACATGCCCTCCCATGGCCAGGAGATCGGGACAATAAGGCATGAGCACAATCGCAAATAAACATCTGGACTTTGTAGACGAGCAATCGCCAAAAGTAGGTGAAAGCGAAAACATGCTACAACCTCCGGGCGGTAACAATCCACCTTCTGAGGAGGGATTAACATAACCTGGGTTACCCGCATGTGTAGTAGTAGGGAGCGGTAGGAGACTCGCCTCTCGGAGGACAGGGCCCCCCGAGACAGATGGCTCAGCAGTCCCTTGAATCACTGAGCCCGAGGAAAAAGGCACTCTAGAACGGCCTACACAACATAACTGAGTGACCTGAGTCAAAGGGGCCAATTTGCATTCTTTACAGGATGAAGAATCTGAATCAGAAAGTTGAACAACGTCAACATCAGAATCCTCCATAGTTGGATAAAGGATACCAAAAGATGGACTCTTTCCATTTATGAAGAAAATAATGTTTGCTTGAAAACTGGGGAGACCCCTAAACATCACATAAGAATAAAGTAAATGTGGTTAAAGACCCTGTGAGTGCCTTCTACTTTTCTGAAACAGTATTGATGCTTGAGCTGCACCCCGGGTGAAAAATAAGTTTGCATTGTTTCCAGGAGTGCTATTCCTTCTTTCATATATATATATATATATATATATATATTTATATATACAGAATATATATATATATATATATATATATATATATATATATATATATATATATATATATATATATATATACATACATATATATACATTGTTTCCAGGAGTGCTATTCCTTCTATATAACAATGTTTCAGTGTCATTATGTACATATAAATAAATCATCATTATATAATCATTATCACCATCATAATAACCATATATTCAATTCTGAAAGAGCCAGCACTCATAATCCTATAATAATGACCCTGGGTGCTTCCAAAGATTAAACGTGTTACAAATGAAGGGATGCACTCACCAGTATTTTTTTTATCACCGTCACATTTTAATATATATCTTCTCCAATCAAAACTCAGAAATCATATTGAGGAATCACACAATACATTTATTACTGTTCCAATGTTTCAGTTCTAATGTATCAGCCCCAGCATGGGCCCCAGAAATGTTGGACCACTAATAAATTAATTGCGTAATTCCATAACATGATTTTGCGTTTTTATTGGAGAATATTGATGTCAAGACATTTGGACTGTGACTAAATGAAAGAGAGCTGTCTCAGATGTGTAAATATATACATGTATCTTTCTATCTGTCTATCAATCAATCTATATATCTATCTATATCTATCTTTCTATCTGTCTATCTCTCTCTCTATCTATTACTTAAATGGCATTCACAGTACTTGAAATATAGCAAAGATAAAAAAAAATCTTATTTATTAATCCATTTTAGCTTTATTCCAAAGTCTTTGTCAAGACAAACAACATACTCTCAACAAAAAATACACAGATACACAAAATAAACTGAACAAAAACAATTCAGGAGAGGATGTCATGCTCTAAACTACTTTCAATTTACAATTTGAAGGGCAAATCATAATTTATAACCCTGCTACTATATTCAAGGTCTTTGTTCACCACAAATCCTTTTCTTGCAGTAAACTATGAATTATGTTATTATGATACATGACTACATTGTTTTGTTTGTTTGTTGTTAACCAAATATTATTGCTATCATTATCTTTGATTCTAGAACTAAAATGAAATTGGCACAACAAAGTGATATAGCGTACATAGAGAAAGCTGACTAGAATATATCACAAGATCATCTATCTATATGTAAAAAAAGGAAGTTATGTTACCAAGAATGTGCTCAGTAGCCATATCTTATTGTAAAGGGACTTTAAGAAGCCAATCAGGATGCATATGGTATGTACAGGCAAAGTCACTTTAACATGATATTTTTGTCAACTTTTTACAGATATGCGCCTTTAAGCGACTTAGGGACCGATTTATCATCGGTTTGTCCAACATGATCCGCTCAGCAAATCATGTCCGTCAGAAATCAATTAATTCTGACAGCATTCACTGTCACCATTTATCATTGCACAAGCAGTTCTTGTGAACTGTCTGTGCAATGCCACCCCCTGCAGATTTGCGTCTAGTAGGGGGTATCAATCAGCCCGATCGTATATGATTGGGCGGATTGATGTCCACAGCCTCAGAGCTTGCGGACCAATTAAGGAGCAGCGATCTTAAAACTGCTGCTTCATATCTGCTGTTTCCGCGGAAACAGGGGCATCAGGGGCCATTCGGCCCTTGATAAATCGGCCCCTTTGTTTATGAGTAACGTCCCTTTAACATTTAAACCAACAATACAAATCCATAAAGACTACAGTATATATCATTACATTCCAATATTGCATCAATCAAGAGGCAGAGCAATGTGAGGACCCGTATCAAGAGAACTTACAATCTAAAGGAAACAATTACCTCAGCAATAAGTGGGATGAATTGGATCGTAGACAATAGGAGTAGCAGATATTATTAAGAAAGGTTGGGAGAAACATAGAAAACAACATGTGGGCTTAAATGAAATTATGCTATTTTAATAAAGCAAGTATTTCCAAGACACATAACAGACTGCAAGAACAGGGTGTTACATAACCTTATTTATAAAAAAAATTAACAGATTTAAAGGATTCATAGAAATGTTCTATAACAATCTATTTTGTACACTGAAACTGTGCCTGCATTTTTTTAAAATTAATTATTTTATTTTTTACCTTACATAGTGCTAGATTATGAGTGGAGCAGTAGATTGCACTCCCGCTGGCACGTTTACTCCGCCTGACTTCAGCTTTTTGCGTGCTTCGGGTAGCGAGTGTATTACAAGCTGAAAGTAAGAAGTTTTCGCTCACGCACTAACCCAACACGCGCAAAAAGCTAAATTTAGAATATCACTGCCACATTGATGTATTCCCCCACAGACTTCAATGAAGCATGAAAAGTGGAATAAAAACTATCTCCCAGCAAGTCGCTAATCCATCATGAAATATTAATACTTCATTTTCCAGTGTTCGTCACATAACAGAATGTTCTATTTATTCATAAATACATATTTCTATATGTATATATGATGTTTTTTTTTTTTTTGTAAAATATACTGTATATCTATACATACATATGTAAACACATATATATATATATTTATTTATTTTTATATTTATTTTTATTTGGTGAGATAAATGCATGAAATTAAAGTCCTCCATTTCATAAAAGTAAGAGCAAAATAATTATTGCACATGCAATTTGTACTTCTAGGCAAGTATCCCCATTGCCTTACCTCAGAAATACGTACCCTGTATACAGGTATACCCCGCTCATACAGCGGGTTAGGGACCGGAGCCCCGCTGTAAAGTGAAACAAGGCAGTTTTAGCTTTCTTTTCACTTGCCAGTGTGTTTAAAGACTTGAAAACAGGTTTTAACTAACATTTATTAGGGGTGCAATAGTGCTATGTTTAGTTTAACAGTAGCACAGCATAGTATTCAATAAATACTGTACCTGTAAAATAGTGACAATGACTGTAGTAAAATGTGCCAGACTATAGCACTGAGACACAGATTGCACTGTAATGCTGCAAACAGAGTGAACTAAGCATAACAAAATGGTGCCAGTCACTTTTCTCGCAATCTCACAACGTTAACAGCACTGTTTCAAAATCCTTGGAGGTTAAACTTCAGCTCCACAAAGCGCTGTATTAGCAAAGCGCTGTAAAGTGAAACACAGCAGTTCCCTATTGGGGTAAGTGCAGCAGAAGTGTTTGCAATATCTGAAGACCTACAGTTATCACGTGTCGGGTTTTGCTTTTTACTTTCAACTTGTAATATGCACACAATACCAAGCTCGTTACAAGTTTACTTTCAGCAGTATTAGTTCTCAAACATAAGTGATAAATACCACTCAACTTCTGGCCCATGCTCGGCAAGATCCCAGTAGTGCATTGCTGTTTGGGAGCTGATTTTAAATGAGTTTAACACCTTTGCAGTGATTAAAGACATAGTTACAGTATATGAAAGCAACAGTGTACATTTAAAATGCTCTAACACAGTTTAGCATTTTCTTTTACATTTTTATGTCCCTTTAAAACACCCCAGCTTTAAACAATTGCATACCTGTCTAGAATTTCCAGTATGTGAAAAAAAATAATTCAGTTACAAAGCTATTGCATTAAAATGTATTTGATAGTGATAAGAAAAAAAAATACATTTGACTAAACTGTATTTTTATTGTCCTTTAATCCTCTTTGAATTGTTTCAGACATCTAAAAATTCTGTCTGCGTAACAAATGAAGCATTTTAAAGTGCCCTAAATGAACAATAAGAAATATCAAATGACTGCCGCTCTATGAAAAGCAAAGTCACATGTCTTGCAAGTGGAAAATAGTTTAAAATAATTGTGTGGGTTTGTATTCAACAGACTAAACATAAATGACACTAAGACAAAATTATGCTTTTATATCTGGACATCCACTATTATTACATTCTTTCAATGTGAATGAATGTTCTCTCTTCTCTTTTCAATGATAAACAGTACAATCTTCACTAAAACTACAGACAGAACCAGTAGACAGAAGCTGCCTTGTCACATGACCGGCAGGAATTTTTGTTGCTATGGCAACAGTAGTGTGATAAATTATCCTGTCACTGTTAAGCACTTTGCATACCTCAATGTCCTAGAAGATGCCTTGTCAAAGCTTTCCCCAATTTAGAGTTAATACCTGATTGAACTTATTTGGTAGATACACTGATTGTTTGAAACAAATGCAAACACGGGACTTTTTTCTTTTTCTTTTTTTTAACTTGTGAGGTCTAGGAAGCTTTTTCCATCTATTTAATTACAATTTTCCAATGTGTCCAGAGGGCTATTTTATGTTTTAATGCATTTTTTTCTGCATTATGATGAGGTTTTATCTCTTGTTTTAGGAGCTATTCCAGCTGAGGTTAATATGGATTTATTTCAGGTCCAGTTACTTTCATATTACCATCGACTGATAATGGAGACAAATTACCTAACTTTTCAATGCCAGGAGAGAAATCCGGCTGCAAGCAATAGAGCCTGTAATGATCCAAACAATTATTTATTGGAAATTAATACAATTCTATTCTTTTAAAGAGAATGTAACAACTACTCTGATATTTGTGTAAGTCCAAGTCCATTCTATTAATAGCAATGCTCTTTTTTATTATAGCACCAACCACTCACCATCCCCTGTGCACACATCTTACAGATGCAAAGCATGTGCCTGGAGTATACAAGTGATAGGACTAGTGATAGAGAGAACTTGTATTGTTTTAAGCAACTAATAATCATTGAATTTAGTCCTCTCTAAATGCATTAATTATGCCCCCAGA
This sequence comes from Bombina bombina, assembly GCF_027579735.1. Lineage (NCBI taxonomy): Eukaryota > Metazoa > Chordata > Amphibia > Anura > Bombinatoridae > Bombina > Bombina bombina. Next base: position 376,822,896 of record NC_069502.1, on the reverse strand, counting down.
GATGCTGTTGTGGATTTTACAGGACTCGGAATACTGACACAGTGAATGATTGATTAGTGTGGTAACTCACACATATATGTCCCTAATTATATATATATATATATATATATATATATATATATATATATACACACACACACACAGTATATACATATATACATTTTAAGGACTGCATCTTCAAACTTATAAAGATCAGAAGGTAATATGCTAACGCTTGCAGCAATGCATGAATGAATGGATACACCTATTTTATACTTTAGAGAATTATACATGTGCATGGGCATCATTTTCAGTTCAGCCAAATCTTTTCTTACAGATATTCAAAATTCTTCATATTTTGAATATTCCTTGCACCTGCTATTCGGAATTTGTCTTGTTTTAAACAAAACAAATACCAACCAGTCATGGAACATTTACATTTATTTTCATTAAATGAATGTACATGTTCCTTTGCTACAAAAAGTTTACCAGTAGCATAAAATACTTACTTTTAGTGTGCTGAAGAGCCGCACTAATCCCAATCCTTCTTCACAGAGCCCTGGGGCGCACTAATAGGAGGCTTATCGTGGTGGGTCCTTTAGTACTGCAACGCTAAGCCTCCAATTACCGCTGCCGTGGCACTGTGTAAAAGAGGATGGGATTAGCACGGCTTTTCAACCCGCTAAAGGTAAGTATTTTAACTATTGGAAGGAAACGGATAAATACTGACAAATGTGTCATTATTCATTTGTATTCTTTAAATGTTGTGCTGCAATCATTCGGATATTCGTGTTTCGTTAATGAATATGCATTTGTAAAAAAACAAATGCACATTTCTTGTGAGAATTAAAAAAAGGACAGGAGAAACTTTAAAACATTTTTTTGGTTAGAAGATTATTTTTTTTTACAATAAACAATTTGTTTTTGGATAAATATATAACTTACATGTGTTACCAACACATATATCAAAAATTGTCATTTGTTACCTATTATACAAGTTTTCTTGTTGTTGAATTTGCTGTAATAACTCTGTTGCTATATTACTACTAATTGTAGACCAAACAGAATTTAAAAATTCTTAATGCATTTTATAATGATGATTCTAATCTACCAAAAAACAACAAAAAATATGATACGGTCACTATCATGTCTTGTATTGTCAGCAGTATTCACATACAGCAGTATTCACATTATTTTAAATAAAAATTGCATACATACATACATACATACACATTAGTCGAGCTTATGTATTAAACTATTTGTGTGATGTTAACCCTTTCCTGCCGGGGTTAAAGTGTCTACATCGGAACAACTGTTCCGATGTAGACAAATTAAAATCACACGATCGTGCACATGATAGCGAGATTTCAATTATTGGATCGGGTCTAGGGGGCGTCCCTATAATGCTAGGAATGCCCTCCAGACCGCAATCAAATCCAGGAAGCACAGTAGGCTTCAGGACAGCCGTTGGCTATGACGTTGTATTCCGTCATAATGGCTACTATATATACCTATGTAATTATTGTGAATTAGTGTACTGTTTCAATCTAATTTTTACAAACCAATAAGACAATGGGAGCAATTGTGAGATTCAAAAATAAATCCAATTCATTGTAATGCTTTGTTTGATTAACCTGATTCAGAGCTCTGCCCTGCTTTCCTCTTTCAACTCTTTAAGTAACAGGTTTTTTAAGGGAAAAGTATAAAGCCCAAACTTTAGCCAGAAACATCCTACTACTGGGTCACTCAGATCTACTGAAGACAACACAAAATCCATCCACAAGCACTTGGCTCCTCCTTTGCACCTTGCCCCTTTCCTATAGGCTACATACCCATATGATTACGAGTGGAACGCTATTTATCGCTCACTCTTGCAAGTTGAAAGTAAAAAGTTATCTCTAATGCGCTAACCAGACGCAAAACAAAAAGCCTTTGTTACAATATTATGATCACCTTAAAGGGACATTAAAACCAAAATATTTCTTTCATTATTCAGATAGAGAATGCAATTTAAAAAAGTTCATAATTTACTTCTATTATCAAATTTTCTTCCTTCTCATTATAATCTTTGTTGAAGAGATACCTAGGTAGGTAGCGTGCACGTGCCGGAAGCACTACATGACAGGAAATAGTGCTGCCAACTAGTGCTCCTGCTAATGTATAAGATTGTTGCAAAACTGCTGCCATATAGTTCTGTAGACACATGCACACTTATGAGCTTACATCCTTGCATTTCAACAAAAGGATAACAAGAAAACTAAGAATATTTGATAACATAAGTAAATTGGAAAGTTGTTTAAAATTGTGTGCGATATCTGAATCATGAAAGAAAAAAAAAGGGTTTTATGTCCCTTTAAGTTGCGCAAACTTGATTGCATTTTCTCAAGTGAGCTAAATCCACATAAAATATTAATATTTCGGAAATTGTCCCACATTCATAAACCAGTGGGAGAGAGAACTAAATATCTCACTTACAGATTCTGAATGGAGGAAAAGCTACCTATATACCAAAAAATCTTCCATCTCAACAGCTATTGTCCAAACCAACTACAAGGTACTGTCGAGATGATACCTCACACCCTCTCGCCTCCATCAGATATACCCTGCAGCTTCACCCAGTTGTTGGAGAGCTTGTGGAGAACGAGCCACACCATCACATGTCTGGTGGTTCTGCCCCAGATTGAAACACTTCTGGGAACAAGTCCAGCAAGAGATTAATCAGAAATTAAATTTACAAATAATACTAAACCCTCAGATTGTTCTACTTAACATCATGCCAGAAATCATACTTAACAGTGCAAAAAGATTAATTCCCTGACTCTCAAAAAAGACACAAGTGCCCACCTTAGCCCAATGGCTTAAAGAGGTAGAATACACATTGTCATTAGAAGAATTGTATCCCAGCTATTATAACAAGACTGATCACTTTCTGAATGTACTCCTATTATGGAATAAGGGTTAAGCCTAACTGGTTACTAGTCTTTTTAACAATCCAGTCTGAGTTAACATAGGGTCACATGGCGATACACATAGGAAAACATATAACCCTCTGGAGAGATTGCCCTTGGAGTCTTCTGCTCTAAAACATTATTCTTCGCAATTTGCCTTCTCCCTCCCCTTCCTCCTTAATGTCCTTTCACTAAATCCTTTCATAATACATAATACATAATATATCTTGCCAATTTTGTTTGGAATTTAAATGTGACTTTACTGTTTCAGAGATATACCATTATGTATGTAATGCTGTAAATGCCAATATCTGTAACAGTGTTAAATGATGATACTTCTATATTCTTGTTGTATTTAAAATAATATAAATCATTTAAAAAAAAATAATAATGATTTTCCCATTCCAACGTTCTTCACATAGAATATGTTCTTTTTATATATATATATATATATATATATATATATATATATATATATATATATATATAGGCTATGACTACGGCTAATTGCCGAAACGCGTAAGCCCAGTGCTGCGCTCACTCTGCTACGCTGTGGTGTTTTCCATTGCATGTTTCTCATTTTAACAGATGAATAAAAGTCAAGTTTTATTTTTGTTTGGCGTAGATCGCTGCTTTTTTCTGATGACCTATTGGTGCAATCCTGATAACTGACGCCAATACACTGCTGTGTACTACGTGCCTTGACAGAGGTCCAATCAACAAACCCCCAACAGACTGTGACGTCACCCGGAATCACCGGGCCGCCTGTGGAGTACTTCCGGCCAGAGACGCTGAGAGAGGCGGAGGGTACCAAGGAGCAGTTTGTCCACTGAGCTTGCGCGGTCCCTCATTTCTCAAGAGCCGGATAGTCGGAGGCGGATAGTAAGAAGGCACAACATTGGTGCAAAGGTCTGTCAACTATCTTGTTATAGAAACAAGGAAATTTACAGTTTATATATAACAGAAGAAAAACAGGGGTGTTGTGTATAGATTGGTCCTATTATAGTCAGGAGAAGCACAGGAACTGCAAGTGCTAGAAAATAGAGGTTGACTCGCACTCTTTCCCTTTTGATTGTGTGACTATATATATATATATATATATATATATATATATATACACATATATATATATATATATATATACATATATGTTTTTTTGATACAATATATAGCTATATATACATGATTATTAATAGGTATAGATATATACAAATATATAAATATCTATTTTAAAATACATAGAACGCATACCCATATGAGAAGAAAATTGGAATGCAAAATATTTACAGTAACTACATAGTTAAACACTTTATTAAATATGAATATTGCATAAATATGCTTTTATGTGTTGTCATCTACATGACTGCAAATGGCTCCAATACACACACACATACAATGCCTTGCAAAAGTATTCACCCCCCTTGACTTTTTACCTATTTTGTTACATTACAGTCTTAAGTTCAATGTTTTATTAATATGAATTTTATGTGATGGATCAGAACACAATAGTCTAAGTTGGTGAAGTGAAATGAGAAAAATATATACATAAAACTATTTTTTAGAAAACAGAAAATTGGCATGTGCGTATGTATTTACCCCCTTTGTTATGAAGCCCATAAAAAGCTCTGGTGCAACCAATTACCTTGAGAAGTCACATAATTGGTGAAATTATATCCACCTGTGTGCAATCTAAGTGTCACATGATCTGTCATTACATATACACAACTTTTTTGAAAGGCCACAGAGGCGGCAACACCTAAGCAAGAGGCACCACTAACCAAACACTGCCATGAAGACCAAAGAACTCTCCAAACAAGTAAGGGACAATGTTGTTGAGAAGTACAAGTCAGGGTTAGGTTATAAAAAAATATCCAAATCTTTGATGATCCCCAGGAGCACTATCAGATCTATCATAACCAAATGGAAAGGACATGGCACAACAGCAAACCTGCCAAGAGACGGCCGCCCACCAAAACTCACCGACCTAGGGTAACCCTGGAGGAGCTGCAGAGTTCCACAGAAGAGACTGGAGTATCTGTACATATGACAACAATAAGCCGTATGCTCCATAGAGTTGAGCTTTATGGCAGAGTGGCCAGAAGAAAGCCATTACTTTTAGCAAAAAAAACAAAATGGCACATTTTGAGTTTGCAAAAAGGCATGTGGGAGACTCCCAAAATGTATGGAGGAAGGAAACCAATATTCTGCTGAAACCTAACACCCACATGAATTAAATTGGGCCAAACTGAACAGTTTAAAAATTATGAAACAATTCTTTCAGGCTATTTTTTTTTTTTTTTTTGCCAGTGCACATGTCTAATATTTACTATGCAGCAGATTCACTAAAATGACATAAAATAAAGCAAAATATTTGCAAAAACTCTGATTTGCCTTGCTAACACTGATTATTTTTTATTTATTTATTTTGATGCACATAGTTTAGTTAGCTTCTGTAGTTGCCAGATTATTTTATAATAATAGTTATCTAGACTTAAAACTATTAATGAGCAAATTTCTGTTATTATTAAAAGGAATGTGTATTGATCAGACCAGTGAGAGTGAGTTTATCTTTGGAATGTAGATCAGTCTAGGCAATCTTCCATTTATGAAAATTACAATAGCAAATAAGAGGTAAAACATTTCACTTGCCCACTTGTGTGCGAAAAAACTATATAGACTGAAATTCTATGGAACAGAGCTGATTGTCCTTTGGACTTCTGTATTATCAAAGGCAATCTTTTAATAATATATAAGTCACACTATTCAGATATTCATGTTATTCATTAAATCATCTCAGGAACTGCAAAAAGACTGTATTTAGGGGAAATAATAAAAATGAGATAGATCAGAAAGCAAAGGTTAGTTATACTACTCATACAACTGTACATATAACTCAGTGAATCAAGTAATGTACTTAAATGGACAGTACACTAAAAGTGTTATTGTTTAAAAATATAGATAATGCCTTTACTACCCATTCCCCAGCTTTGCACAACCAACATTGTTATATTAATATACTTTATAACATTTAAACCTCTAAATTTCTGCTTGTTTCCTAGCCACTATAGTCAGCCTTTTAATCACATACTTTTTTACAACTGATAGTTCATGTGGGCCGTATAGATAACATTGTGTTCACGCCCGAGGAGTTATTTAAAGGGACAGTCAAGTCCAAAAAAAACTTTCATTTTTCAACTATGGCATGCAATTTTAAACAACTTTCCAATTTACTTTTATCAACAATTTTGCTTTGTTCTCTTGGTATTCTAGTTGAAAGCTAGACCTAGGAAGGCACATATGATAATTTATAAACCCTTGACGGCCGCCTCTATTTTATTTACTTTTCACAGCAGGGGAGAGCAAGCTCATGTAGGCCATATAGATAGCATTGTGATCACGCCCGTGGCTAGTGGCAGACACTGCACTAATTGGCTAAAATGCAAGTCAATAGATAATAACTAAAAGTCATGTGATTAGGGGCGGGCAGAAGATGCTTAGATACAATTTAGTCACAGAAGTAAAAAGTGTATTAATATAACAGTGTTGGTTTTGCAAAACTGGGGAATGGGTAATAAAGGGATTATCAATCTTTCTAAACAACAAAAATTCTGGTGTTGACTGTCCCTTTAAGATTTAGCACAAAACAGTACTTAAATGTAAGTCAGTAGATAATAAATAAAAAGTAATGTGATCTGGGGGCTGCCAGAAGATGCTTACATACAAGGTAATCACAGACGTAAAAAGTATATTAATATAACTGTGTTGGTTATGAAAAACTGGGGAATGGGTAATACAAAAATTATCTATCTTTTAAAACAATAAAAAATATATTGTAGACTGTCTCTTTAAAGGGACAGTCAAAACTAAAATGTTTATTATTTAAAAAAGATAGATAATGCCTTTACTACCCATTCCCCACCTTTGCACAACCCACATTGTTATATTAATATACTTTATAACATTTAAACCTCTAAGGCCTAGATTTGGAGTTTGGCGGTAGCCGTGAAAACCAGCGTTAGAGGCTCCTAACGCTGGTTTTAGGCTACCTCCGGTATTTGGAGTCACTCAAAAAAGGGTCTAACGCTCACTTTTCAGCCGCGACTTTTCCATACCGCAGATCCCCTTACGTCAATTGCGTATCCTATCTTTTCAATGGGATTTTTCTAACTCCGGTATTTAGAGTCGTGTCTGAAGTGAGCGTTAGAATTCTAACGACAAAACTCCAGCCGCAGAAAAAAGTCAGTAGTTAAGAGCTTTCTGGGCTAACGCCGGTTCATAAAGCTCTTAACTACTGTACTCTAAAGTACACTAACACCCATAAACTACCTATGTACCCCTAAACCGAGGCCCCCCACATCGCAGCCACTCGATTACATTTTTTTAACCCCTAATCTGCAGACCGCCACCTACGTTATCCTTATGTACCCCTAATCTGCTGCCCCTAACACCGCCGACCCCCATAGTATATTTATTAACCCCTAACCTGCCCCCCACAACGTCGCAGCCAGCTACCTACAATAATTAACCCCTAATCTGCCGACCGCAAAGCGCCGCTACTTAAGTTATCCTTATGTACCCCTAATCTGCTGCCCCTAACACCGCCGACCCCTATATTATATTTATTAACCCCTAATCTGCCCCCCTCAACGTCGCCTCCACCTGCCTACACTTATTAACCCCTAATCTGCCGAGCGGACCGCACCACTACTATAATAAAGTTATTAACCCCTAATCTGCCTCACTAACCCTATAATAAATAGTATTAACCCCTAATCTGCCCTCCCTAACATCACTGACACCTAACTTCAATTATTAACCCCTAATCTGCCGACCGGAGCTCACCGCTATTCTAATAAATGTATTAACCCCTAAAGCTAAGTCTAACCCTAACACTAACACCCCCTAACTTAAATATAATTTAAATCTAACGAAATTAATTAACTCTTATTAAATAAATTATTCCTATTTAAAGCTAAATACTTACCTGTAAAATAAATCCTAATATAGCTACAATATAAATTATAATTATATTATAGCTATTTTAGGATTAATATTTATTTTACAGGTAACTTTGAATTTATTTTAACCAGGTACAATAGCTATTAAATAGTCATCCAAGATGGCGTCCCTCGAATTCCGATTGGCTGATAGGATTCTATCAGCCAATTGGAATTAAGGTAGGAATATTCTGATTGGCTGATGGAATCAGCCAATCAGAATCAAGTTCAATCCGATTGGCTGATCCAATCAGCCAATCAGATTGAGCTCGCATTCTATTGGCTGTTCCGATCAGCCAATAGAATGCAAGCTCAATCTGATTGGCTGATTGGATCAGCCAATCGGATTGATCTTGATTCTGATTGGCTGATTCCATCAGCCAATCAGAATATTCCTACCTTAATTCCGATTGGCTGATAGAATCCTATCAGCCAATCGGAATTCGAGGGACGCCATCTTAGATGACGTCCCTTAAAGGAACCGTCATTCTTCAGTTGGACGTCGCCGGATGAAGATGGGTCCGCGGTGGAGGTCTTCAGGATGGAGCCGGTCCTCATCGGATGAAGATAGAAGATGCCGCTTGGAAGATGATGGTTGCCGGTCCGGATCTACTCTTCTTCCTGTATAGGATGAAGACTTTGGAGCCTCTTCTGGACCTCTTCACCCACCGGATGATGGATTGCCAGCCCCCGCTTGGGTTGGATGAAGATTTTGGAGCCAGGACCGATCGTGATACCCGGTGAGGTGAAGACAAGGTAGGATGATCTTCAGGGGCTTAGTGTTAGGTTTATTTAAGGGGGGTTTTGGTTAGATTAGGGGTATGTGGGTAGTGGGTTGTAATGTTGGGGGGGGTATTGTATGTTTTTTTTTACAGGCAAAAGAGCTGAACTTCTTGGGGCATGCCCCGCAAAGGGCCCTGTTCAGGGCTGGTAAGGTAAAAGAGCTTTGAACTTTAGTAATTTAGAATAGGGTAGGGCATTTTTTATTTTGGGGGTCTTTGTTATTTTATTAGGGGGCTTAGAGTAGGTGTAATTAGTTTAAAATTGTTGTAATATTTTTCTTATGTTTGTAAATATTTTTTTATTTTTTGTAACTTAGTTCTTTTTTATTTTTTGTTCTTTAGTTAGTTTATTTCATTGTAGTTATTTGTAGGTATTGTATTTAATTAATGTATTGATAGTGTAGTGTTAGGTTTAATTGTAGGTAATTGTAGGTATTTTATTTAATTAATTTAATGATAGTATAGTGTTAGGTTTAATTGTAACTTAGGTTAGGATTTATTTTACAGGTAATTTTGTAATTATTTTAACTATTTTAGCTATTAAATAGTTCTTAACTATTGTTAGCTTTAGGGGTTAATACATTTATTAGAATAGCGGTGAGCTCCGGTCGATAGATTAGGGGTTAATAATTGAAGTTAGGTGTCGGCGATGTTAGGGAGGGCAGATTAGGGGTTAATACTATTTATTATAGGGTTAGTGAGGCGGATTAGGGGTTAATAACTTTATTATGATAGCGGTGCGGTCCGCTCGGCAGATTAGGGGTTAATAAGTGTAGGCAGGTGGAGGCGACGTTGTGGGGGGCAGATTAGGGGTTAATAAATATAATATAGGGGTCGGCGGTGTTAGGGGCAGCAGATTAGGGGTACATAAGGATAATGTAAGTAGCGGCGGTTTACGGAGCGGCAGATTAGGGGTTAAAAATAATATGCAGGGGTCAGCGATAGCGGGGGCGGCAGATTAGGGGTTAATAAGTGTAAGGCTAGGGGTGTTTAGACTCGGGGTACATGTTAGGGTGTTAGGTGCAGACGTAGCAAACAATGGGGCTGCGTTAGGAGCTGAACGCGGCTTTTTTGCAGGTGTTAGGTTTTTTTTCAGCTCAAACAGCCCCATTGTTTCCTATGGGGGAATCATGCACAAGCACGTTTTTGAGGCTGGCTGCGTCCGTAAGCAACTCTGGTATCGAGAGTTGAAGCTGCGTTAAATATGCTCTACGCTCCTTTTTTGGAGCCTAACGCAGCCTTTATGTGGACTCTCAATACCAGAGTTATTTTTATGGTGCGGCCAGAAAAAAGCCAGCGTTAGCTACGCGGGTCCTTACAGACAAAACTCTAAATCTAGCCGTAAGTTTCTGCCTGTTTCTAAGCCACTATAGACAGCCTCTTAATCACATTCTTTTTTATTTGCTTTTGACAACAGGATACTACTAGTTCATGTGGCCATATAGATAACATTGTGCCCATGCCCATGAGTTCTGCACAACACAGCTAAATTGCAGGTCAATAGATAATAAAAAGTCATGTGATCAGGGGACTGTCAAAAGAGGCTTAGATACAAGGTAATCAAAGAGGTCAAAAGTATATTAACATAACCCTGTTGGCTGTGCAAAACTGGAGAATAGGTAATAATATACAAATGTTTGAGTTGACTGTCCCTTTAAGAGTTTTTTTTTTATACAGGAATCCTATGTAAAATAAGTTGATACATTTTTTTTTTCAAAGTAAATGCTTATAATAGATACAGTGATATACAGAAGAAAATACAGTACTTGATAATATTTCACTATGCTCATTGTTTAGCGTATTAGTTCTGCAAGGAATATTTCTTAAAGAATAGTAAAATCCTAAAGGGTTGTATAGGATTACAAAAGAACTGCAGCTTAAAGGGACACTGAACCCATTTTTTTCTTTATTTTATGATTCAGATAGAGCATGACATTTTAAGCAACTTTCTAATTTACTCCTATTATCAATTTTTCTTCTTTCTCTTGCTATCTTTATTTTAAAAGCAGAAATATAAATCTTAGCAGCTAGCTCATTTTAGGTTCAGCACCATGGATAGTGCTTGCTTAATGGAGGCTTAAATTTATCAACCAATAAGCAAGCATAACCCAGGTTCTCAACCAAAAATGGGCCGGCTCCTATGTATCACATCCCTGCTGTTTAAATAGAGATAGCAAGAGAACGAAAGAAATTAGATAAGAGTAAATTAGAAAGTTGCTTAAAATTGCATACTCTATCTGAATCATGAAAGAAAAAAATTGGGTTTAGACACTCAAGTCAAAGTTAAACTTTCACAATTTAGACAGAACATGCAATTTTAAACAACTTTCCAATGTACTTCTATTAATAAAATATGCACAGTATTTTTATATTTACACTTTTTGAGTAACCTGCTCCTTTTGAGCATGTATAATAATTCACAGAATATATGTATATGCATTTGCGATTGGCTGATGGCTGTCACATGATGCAGTGGGAGTGGAGATAGACATAACTTTGAAATGTGTCAGAAAACAATACACTACTTATTTGAAGTTCACACTACGTGCTATTGCATTGTCTTGTTATCATGCATTTGTTGATTATGCAAATGTACTGCATTTACTGGTCCTTTAATAGAAGCTTAAATGGACATTAAATACATAATAGACATTCAGGATTTAGACAGAGCATACAATTTTAAACAATTTTAAAATTTACATTTATTATTTAATTTGCTTCCTTCTCTTGTTATCCTTTGCTGAAAAGTTCATCTAGGTTCTAGCTGCTGATTGGTGGCTGCATATATATACCGATTGTCATTGGTTCACCTGTGTGCTCAGTTAGAAACCAGTAGTGCATTGATGCTCCTTCAACAAATGATACCAAGAGAATAAAGCAAATTTGATAATAGAAGTAAACTGGAAAGTTGTTTAAAATTGTATGTTCTACCTAAATCATGAAAGAAAAAAATGTGGGTTTCATGTCCCTTTAATAAAAGGATATTAAAAAATCTATCCTAAAAAATAAACTTTAGTGAAATGCTCTTCATGGACTACATTAAAATACAGAGCCCCTTACTTAAATAAGGTGATATTATAGAGTGCAAACCTAGTAGTGCTACCCCAATAATTTAGCACCATTTCATTTACCAGAGATGCTTCACAAATAATGTATTCTGGTAAAAAATAAGAAGCTTTCAATACTGTATAAGAATTTCACTGCAAAAATCAGCTCTGATTTTGAGTAAAATCGATAATATTTCATTACAAGCTTTGTCTTAAAGGGACAGTCTAGTCCAAAACAAATTTTAATTATTCAGATAGGGCATGTAATTTTAAACAAGTCTCCAATTTACTTCTATCATCAATTTTGTTTTGTTCTCTTGGTATTCTTAGTTGAAAGCTAAATGTAGTTGGTTCATATGTTAATTTCTAAGCACTTGAAGCCGCCTCTTAGCTCAGGGAATTTTGACAGTTTTTCACCACTAGAGGGTGTTAGTTATTGTGTTTAATATAGATAACACTGTGCTCATGCACATGGAGTTCCCAGGAGCCAGCACTGATTGGCTAAAATGCAAGTCTGTCAAAAGAACTGAAATAAGGGTGCAGTTTGCAGAGGCTTAAAATATAATCACAGAGGTAAAAAGTGTATAAATATAACTGTGTTGGTTTGCAAAACTAGGGAATGGGTAATAAAGGGATTATCTATATTTTAAAACAAGAAATATTCTGGTGTAGACTGTCCCTTTAAGTCTAGCAATAAATTAACATATAGGGGCATAATTATCAAGCTTGGTACGGAGCTTAATGCCATGTGTTATAAAGCAGCGGTCTAAAGGCCGCTGCGCCATAGCCTGTCCGCCTGCTCTGAGGCGGCAGACAGAAATCAACCCGATCGAATACGATTGACAGCCCCTGCTAGCGGCCGATTGGCCACAAATCTGCAGGGGGCGGTAATGATCCAGCAGTTCACAAGAACTGCTGGTGCAATGATAAATGCAGAGAGCGTATGCTATATCGGATCAAGTCTCTGTGCACAATCATAAATATTCCCCTTAGGGTAGGTTTGTAAATGTGTGTAATCTGTTATCACCATATTGGCTGTGGTTGTTGTTTAGTAGCCTATCTCCCCCTGCTTCTTGCCTTATTTGTAAGAGATAATGCAGAGTAGCAAGGATATCGGCTGCACCACTATTATGCTAGCATAACCACCATTGTTTTGTAGTTCCTTATCTGATAACCTCTGCTAAAGGTTTATCAAAACAAATGTTGAAAGTTTCAAAGTTATTTCACAAAACATAATTAAATATTTTATATTAAAATCTTAGGACTGGATTACAAGTGATAGTGCTGGATGCAATAAGCAGTATCACTGGACCGTGCTAACATACGCAACTTTATATTACAAGTCAATGGTAAAACAGAGTTACCAGAGAATAATGCACCCATTGTTTTCAATGAATAGTGCTAATATTACAAGTTGAAGTCATCAGTTAAGCTAGAGCAAAAGCCCAAATAACTAAAGAAGAACTAGTGTGACCTGGAACCTAAAGTAAAGTATAAGGGTTAAAAAAATAAGTTTCATAAAACACATCTAAAACATATTCAAATAAAGTATTACACTCTTATATAAATGTGTGTGTGTGTGTGTGTATATATATATATATCAGAATTTTATCTATTTCCAACACACCTTCACCTTTAGTGCAGATGGTCTAGTGCAGTTTTGGGTTAGCGTGTGAGTGATAACTGAAAAACAATTCTTTAGCAAGCCCTATAGAAGTCTATGGGGAGAGGTAGTTAGAGCAGTCACAATATCCAAAGTCTTTTACTTGCGGGTTAACTTTTTACTTTCAACTTGTAATACTAGAGCTAACTTTTTATTATTTTTTTTTTACCTTGAGTGCAGTTAGCACTTATGAGTGATATAAAATTAGCCTGCCACTTGTAATTTGAGCACTAGGGGTAGATTTATTATATGGCGGGCGGACATTATACGCTGTAGCAAAAGCTGTCGGCATTTAACATGGACACGAGCATTTCTTGTCAAATGCTTGTGCAATGCTGCCCCCTGCACATTTGTGGCCACTAGCAGGGGTGTCAATCATCCCGATCATATCTAAAAGATGCTGGAAAAATTAAGGAGCAGCGGTCGTAAGACTGCTGCTTCTTAAATTAAGTTTCCGGCGAGCTGAAGACTTTGGGGATAGATTGCAGCATCTGCTGCTTGTTAAATCTACCCCTAATGTTTACTGACCATTGACAATGTAAATGCTTAAAAGCAAAAGCATAGACCTACTTAATGTTACCTTTAAAGTGTTAAAAAATTCTACTATCTACAAGCAGTAAACTCATGTGAATTATGTCCTTATTCGCTCCAGACAGGCTGCAGGCACACTCTGAGCCAATGTGGAAATGATACAACCATAATTCACTATAGCACACTTTTTGTGATTGAGAAAACGCTGGAAGCAGTTGTGCTTTTATCGGGGGGTTTTTAGATTTTTTTGACAGGGAAATGATTTAACAGCACTGTCTACAATTTTTGTATGGTTTTATTTGCTCTATGGACGTTTATGCCCCTTTAATTTGTAGTCACTTCGAAGAAATGTATTTAAACATGTTTTACAGTGTTATGATTAACTAATGAATATGAGGATAATTTCTAATCGCACACTAATATTTTTAAATAATTTATGTCCACATAGAAAGCCAAGAATTTGTTGATTGCTTCGCTATGTTAAATTTTCATTAGCAGTTGCAAAGGAAAATTGTGTTTATACAATCTATTTTTGAATAACTGCTACTTAACTATTCATACATCTTTATAAGTATTACCCATGCAATACATCCTTAATTACTGTGCTGCCAAGCAGTTCTTATACCGTATATAATAATTCACTTAGTCCGAGCATGCTATGGATCCTTTACCTCAGTTTGTTAAAACTGCATTTGCAAATAAAGTAAATCTGCAATAACTAAAAAATATCAGTTACTTATCCAATCTAATCTACTAAATGTATTACTGATTATTATCCTTTTAATGTGTAACAGAATAATAGTAAAACCCATCATAAAACAGCATCTCGGTCTGCAAATAAATGTGCACCAAACTACAACATTTATACTGGTATCAGATGTTATATGCATTTCCCTTATAACATAATACATGCTAAACACTGCTTTGTAACCAAGCATTTAAGGTTACTAAAACCAATACTTTGTTTTCTATTTGTACGCCATGTCATTTTGTCCACTAGAGAAAACATTAGTTTGATTGAAAAGCAGAGATAGTTGATATGCAATAAGAAATAATATACTATTTAGCAAAAAGTGTGGATACCTGACCATCACACCTATATCAGCTTGTTTGATCCCAAAACCATAGGCATGTCTCTGTGAGAATTTGTGCTCATTCAGCCAAAAGAGCATTTGCAAGGTCAAACACTGATGTTGAATAAGAAGATCTGGCTCACAATTTCAATTAATCCCAAAAGTGGTCAATGGAGTTGAGGTCAGAGCTCTATGCAGGGCACTCGACTTCCTCCTCACCAAACTCATCAAACCATGTCTTCATGGACCTCGTTTTGTGCACAGGGGCACAGTCATCATGGAACAGGAATTCACCTTTCCCAAACAGTTGCCAACACCCAACTGGTGTCTTTGAATCCTGTAGCATTGAGATGACCCTTCACTGGATAGAAGGGTCATAGCCTAAACCTTGAAAAACAACCCCAGTCCATTATCTCTCCTCCACCAAATTTTACAGTAAGCACTATGCATTCTGGTAGGTAGCATCTCCTGGAATTCACAACACACAGATTCTTCCATCAGACTGGCAGAAACTAAAGCATGATTCCTCACTCCAGAGAAAATGTTTCCACATTGCTTCCACTGCTCCAGTGGCAGTGTTCTTTACACTAATCCAGCCTGCACTTGGCATTATGCATGTAGATGTGAGGCTTGTGTACAGCTGCTTGGCCATGGAAACCTATTTCAAGACGCTCCAAAGACGGTTTCTAGTGAGAAAGCCAGGAAACAAACTTGGATCAAACTATAATGACAGTCTAAACAAGAACAGGTTAATTTGTCAGAACCAAAGGCAGAATTCAAAACAGAGTCGGTACCATCTGTTTAATAACAGTAGAAGACAGGCAGCAGGCAGAAGGCTTTAACTATGTCTTTAATATTTGTTCATAGATTAAGCACATACATATGCATGCAATAGTGCACTAATAAAATGCTTTAACATGTTACATTGTTATATCGTTTAAGAATATGTTCCAAACAAATCTTAGGCAAGACACCTTAGTTGAATTTGAAATTTAAAGCCAAAAACAAAGCATCCCAAAAATCTTGAAACAAAACAAATATCAAATATGTAGGTATGATGGGTCACATCAGAACCACTCAAATCATTTGAGCTGTAAGTCTCTTTTTATACATTTTGGTCATTTTTGTGTAAACTAATAAATGACTATAAATGTAGTGATATATAAAACTGTGAGATTCAAAAATGTAGTGATGTATTATAACCTAAGCCATCTAGACTCTCCATAAGTAATTTAGCAATTTTTATTTTTTAAAATGATGTCACAGGAGTAGACAATCAATCAAAGACACATATAAAAAGTGCAAACATGCAAACTCTTCACTGTGCCTTTACTTGCAAACAGATTCACTGCTTGATTGTTGTGTTTAAGGACAATCTAACAATATTTCTGTCTAAGGCACAAGGTGCCCTATTTTTTGTACAATCTGGAGTTGAAGAAAACACGTTTGCAGTTTTCCATTTTATAATTGTGTAAAAATAAAGAAATAAACTTTGGCTATCATAGACTTAGGTTAAATCTGTTTACAAACAAACCTTTTATTATAATTATCTTTAGAAGGGTTATGCTCCTGCTTAAAGGGCCATTAAACCCAAATTTTCTCTTTAATGATTCAGATAGAGAATACAATTTTAAACAACATTCCAATTTACTTCTATTATCTAATTTGCTGCAATCTTTAGATATCCTTTGTTAAAGAAATAGCAATGCACATTGGTGAGCCAATCACATGAGGCATCTATGTGCAGCCACCAATCAGAAGCTACTGAGCCTATCTAGATATGCTTTTCAGGAAAGAATATCAAGAGAATGAAGCACATTAGATAATAGAAGTGAATTAGAAAGTTGATTAAAATGGTATACTCTATCTGAATCACGAAATAAAAAATGTAGGTTTAATGTCCCTTTAAATCATTTAAAATATAAAATGCACAAATAAATATCATTTTCTTTTCATTCAGCTCTTCTACATCTCAAACTACTACATTCTGTATATTAATAAAAGAGGGCTATTGCTGCATAAAACTGTTCTATGCTCCCTCTACCGACTAAATAATTTCAATTGTATGGGGCATATAAGAACACTAGCATGATTCATGATACTCCGAATATATCGCCCTGGGCTTGGCACCTGAAATCATGCATAAGTCTGACCTAAAATTAAAGTTAAAACTAGCTAATAACTTCAAAATTCATTATGTGTCCCATCAATCACATTTGAATTCAGTATAACAATTTTGTTGCATGTTTACAAAATTGATAAAACATTTTTTTCATGATAATGTCATTTTAAAAATTCTCCAGATATCCAGATCTTCCAACATATTTTTATCAAATAAAGATTGGAAAACTGTACCTCATCTTTTTCTATTCCAATATTAATAAAATGCCTGGTAATAATTTATCACATCTAAACCAATTCAAAAAGATCTGAACCAACTTGCAACATTAAATATATGCTGTGAATGGGAGATCAAGATAAACTTTGAATTTTTGTAGCTATTGAAAAGTGGCTTTTAAAATATGTAGATAGAAGTTCACAGAGAGGGGGGGGGGGGAAGATCAGCTAATGTGTTCAACTAGCTTCCAGTATTGCATTGCATTGCTGCATCTTTAACAAAGGATACCAAAAAATAAGCAAATTTGAATATAGGAGTAAATTGGAAAGTTAATTAAAATGATATACTGTTTTTGAATCATGGAAGTAAAAAAAAATGGTTTTGTGTCCCTTTAAATAATGTAAACTAACCTCCAGTTACTTATACTGTATATATTTAAAGAAACATTAAACTGGGGGGGGGCGCACAACTACAATAGTATAATGAAGACTCGCCATCCTATTTTTTTTATCTCTCTTCAAAATCATCTTCTTACTTTAACCCCTAACTAGTGTTGATTGGTCAATCTTCATACTGGGCTCCACAACTAAACATTCAAAGATTAGTAATGTTGCAGTTTTCTTGACAGCTGTATTTTACAATTTGAGTTAGTGGATATGATACAGAGCGAGAGAATTCCATTTTTAATTCCAAAACAAAGAATACATGAAATACTCTACTAATTTTTTTTGCAGTGGCTGCATTTCCCTATGTTATTCATGTGGTCTTTTTATATATGTTATGTAACATTTAAATGGTGTATAAAAAGTGCAAAAATGTAAACCTTCCTCTCGGTATTGTGTGTGCTAACCCAAAAACATAATACATTTGTATCTGTGAATGTTCACCACTTCTGTCACAGAATGCAAGAATATGTGAGCTCTAAGGTGCAGCTCCCGGTATGAAAAGGTGGCCTTCCCCAATAAGCACCTGTAAAGAGTTAAAATATAAAATTGCTCTAAATAAAGCATCAGTCACTGGGGGGGAAACAATAGTATGATGAGTAGTAACCATTCTGTTGAAGTTGTATCCAGAAAAGTCTCTTTAATATACATTCAATAGGTTATTCTGTCACATTGAACAATGTTTCTTAATTCCAGCATTAAGGGCACACTAACAGGTCAGATTTTAAAAATGACCTTGGGTAACAAACAACAGGCCAATAACTATGGTTACCTAGCAGCTGATTATTTCACCTGAGCTATAATTCAGATAACCTGACAATGTGACCTATTAGTGTCCCTAAAGACTGGGATAGAGAATCACTTTCCAATAAATTGTCTGTATGTTCAAAACCGTTCTCAATAAGAAAATCCTGAAATTATTTTGCATTTGATCCTAAAAGCATTAATCCCACCTGTCTGTTTCTTGTCCCAAGGCTCAATTCTTTGATAAGTGCGTATTTCATCTATGCATGCACCTGTCTTCAGTTATTTCCATTAAATTATGTATAATCCCTGATTTGTTTCACAGTTGCAGTTTTAATAGTTGTAGGGTGTTAATATTTTTCACATAGTTTGGTTCAATAAATATATTGCTATGAAAAGATATTTCTGACTTATTTTCTGATCATCTATCGATCTATCTATGAGCTTGTATAGAGTAATTTATTCTTTGTTTTAGAAATTAATGAACTCAGAATATAATTTAACTGATTGAGACACTGTAGAAATGTGTTCCTCATTTATATAAAGGAGAAATTTTAAACATTAAATGACTGCAAATGTATGTTTTGCATTTTGTATGTTGACAGCATGTGTTAAATGTAAAAAATAGTTTTATCAGAGTAAGTCACTGACCTTCAAAACCTCTCCTAACATCAATATACCTCTTGAAGAAACTAGCAACAGTTTGAAGCTATACATAACAAGGACAATGATCCAAGATGGCTGCTGAGATAGGTCACACACCTGCATGCAAGGCACAATCTATTTCCCAGAACAGGCACTCTGTGAGCAACCAAGGTACTTTACAATAATGTAGTGTATTGTAAATTATACATTCTCTTATTACTGCTGGGTTTACAGGAAAAAAAATCCATTCTTTTTTGTCTGGACCTGTTTTCACATTGAAAGATTATACCTTCAGATAATAAATGGAATTCTCCTACAATACATCTAAGGAACTCTTACACATCTATTCAAAAGCATCATTACCACAACTCTGAAAGCAATTTATATTTTTCTGAACTCAACAAAACCTCCAGTGTATATATTTAGAGAGTGTTGTGGTTCATTATTCTCACTGACCAATGCAGACTGATATTGAAGCAACAAGAATACATATTGATATCTACCCTTGTTCAGCATATTTTGTGGCATTATGACTATTTTGTAACCAACACAGAGGAGAAAAAAAGTAGCATTTAGCTATATCAATAAGATATTCTTATCAGACACATATACAAGAATAGTAACTGTCGCAGTGTATAGTTATCATAAGTATTTTTGTCATACTTGGGCAGGATTATTTCTAAAGGGAGTAAATTAAGTAAGGCTTTCTTAGACTGTATTAGAAAAATACTTAAGAAAAGCACCATATTGATTAAAATAAATGTCACTTATTACTATTCTTAAAGGGACACTCAATTCAAAATTAAACTTTCACAATTCAGATGGAGCATGCAATTTTAAACGTTTCAATTTACTTCCATTAACAAAAATGAACAGCGTCTTTTAATATTTTCATTTTTTGAGACACCAGCTCCTACTGAGCATGTGCAAGAATTCACAGAATATATGCATATGCATTTATGATTGGCTGATGGCTGTCACATGATACAGGGGAGTGGAAATATACATAACTTTAAAATTAGTCAGAAAAACTATTATTGAAGTTCAGACTAACTATTATTGCATTGTCTTGTTACCGTGAATTTGTTGATTATGCAAATCTACTGTATTTACTGGTCCTTTAATTTCTCACCTGCCAAATTATTAGCTCTTACAGTGCATTTATTTTAAATAAAGTTATGATATGCAAAATGTATATCTACTGCCACTCTAATTTACTCCTCTGTTCAAGTAAAAGCTGAATTAATAAAATTGAATTAAAATTAAATTTTAACAAATGTCTTCCTTGCTTTGGGTTTAATGACAAAAACATATTCAGTAAAAACATGTGAACAAAAAAATACAACTTCGAAATAGAAACTATTGCAAAAAAACAAAATTTATGCTTACCTGATAAATGTATTTATTTCCGGATATGGTGAGTCCACGGCTTGAGTAACTACTGTTGGGAATATCACTCCTGGCCAGCAGGGGAAGACAAAGAGCACCACAGTTAAACTGTTAAGTATAACTCCCTTATCCACAACCCCGAGTCAATCGACCGAAGGGAAATGGAGAAAAAGGAGTAACACAAGGAGTAGATGTGCCTGAGGTTATAGTCAAAAGAACAAATGTCTTAAAATAAAGGGTGGGGCCGTTAACTCACCATATCTGGAAATAAATACATTTATCAGGTAAGCATACATTTTGTTTTTGTTTCCTAAGATATGTTGAGTCCACGGCTTGAGTAATTACTGTTGGGAACCAATACCCAAGCTAGAGGACACAAATAAATAGGGAGGGACAAGACAGGCATTAAACAGAAGGCACCACCACTTGAAGAATGCTTTTCCCAAAAAAAGCCCCAGCTGAGGCAAAAGTATCAAACTTGTAAAATTTCGAAAAAGTATGTAGAGAAGACCAAGTTGCAGCCTTGCAAATTTGTTCCACGAAGCTTAATTTTTGAAAGCCCTAGAAGAGGAAACAGTTCTTGTGGAATGAGCCGTAATTCTCTCAAGAGGCTGCTGTCCAGCAGGCTCATAAACCAAACGAATTATACTTTGTAACCAAAAAGAAAGAGTAGTAGCAGTAGGTTTCTGACCTTTACATTTCCTAGAGAAACAGACAAAGAGGGCAGAGAACTGGTGAAAATCCTTAGTCGCCTGTAAGTAGAATTCAAGAGCATGTACAACATCCAAATTGTGTAACAAACGTTCTTTGGAGGAAAAAGAAGGATTGGGATACAGAGAGGGAACAACAATTTCCTGGTTGACATTTCTATTAGAAAAAACCTTAGGAAGTAAGCCTAACTTAGTATGAAGAACCGCCTTATCGTCATGAAAAATAAGATAAGGGAAATCACACTGCAGAGCTGAGAGTTCCGAGACTCTTCAATCAGAAGAGATAGCAACAGGAAACAAAACCTTCCAAGATAACAACTTAATGTCTAGGGAATGCAATGGCTCAAATGGAGCCAGCTGTAAAACTTTAAAAACAAGGTTAAGGCTCCAAGGAGGAGCAACAGACTTAAAGACAGGCCTGATTTTGACCAAGGCCTGACAAAAAGATTGTAGATCTGGCACATCCGCCAAACGTTTATGTAGTAAAACTGATAAAGCAGAAATCTGACTCTTCATTCAGGGTACTGACTGACAATCCCTTCTCCAGGCCTTCCTGAAGAAAAGATAAAATTCTAAGACTACTAATTCTACTCCAAGAGTAGCCCTTGGATTTACACCAATAAAGATATTTACACCATATCTTATGGTAAATCTTTCTAGTAACAGGCTTGCGAGCCTGAATCATGGTCTCAATGACCGACTCAGAAAAACCACACTTAGACAGAATTAAGCGTTCAATCTCCAAGCAGTCAGCTTCAGAGAAATGATATTTGGATGAAGGACAGGACCCTGAATCAGGAGGTCTTTCCTCAGAGGTAGTCTCCAAGGTGGGAGAGATGACATCTCCACTAGGTCTGCAAACCAGATCCTGCGAGGCCACGCAGGGGCTATTGGAATCACTGACGCCCTCTCCTGTTTAATATGAGCAATGACTCATGGAAGGAAAACAAATGGAGGAAACAGGTATGCCAACCTGAAAACCCAAGGAACTGCCAGAGCATCTATCAGAATGGCCTGTTGATCTCTTGACCTTGAACCGTACCTTGGAAGCTTGGCGTTATGATGGAAAGCCATTAGATCTAACTCCTGCACCCCCCCATTTGAAGACTAAGCTGAAAAACACCTCCAGATGGAGTTCCCACTCCCCAGGATGAAAAGTCTGTCTGGTCACAAAATCCGCTTCCCAGTTGTCTACTCCTGGAATGTGGATGGCAGATAGACAGCTGATGTAAGCCACAGAGGTTATGTTGTCTGACTGGAACCTGATACACTGGGCTAAGGGCCACTGAGGCCAAGCAAATAGAGCATTGTAAATTGCCCTCAACTCCAAAGGCTCTGTGCTTTTAACAAGTTCCAGACTGCTTCCCAGTCCAGCAGGCTGGCGTCTATGGTCACGATTACCCAGGAAGGTCTCCAAAAGCATGTGCCCTAAAACAGATGTTCCTGAGAAATTCACCACGGGAGAGAATTCCTTGATGACTAGAATCCCTTGACGAGAATCTAACTCTATTTTCTGAGATAGATCCGCATGGTCGCCATTTCATTGTCTGAGCATGCACAACTGGAGAGCTCTAAAATGGAATTGAGCAAAAGGAATGATTTCCATGGAAGCCACCATCAAACCGATTACCTCCATACATTGAGGCACTGAAGGATGAGCAGTAGCCAAGAGGAAATGATTTTGGTTTTTCTGACCTCTGTCAGAAAAATCTTCATCAATAGAAAATCTATTATGTTTCCTAAGAACACTACTCTTGTAGCAGGGGAAAGGGAGTTTTTTTCCAGATTCACATTCCATCCATGGGAATGAAGAAAAGACAACAATATCTCGGTGTGAGATTTTTCTTGTTGAAAAGATGGCGTCTGAACCAATATGCCGTCCAGTTAGGGTGCCACAGCAATTCAACGAGAATGGATCACTGCCAAAAGAGCCCCCAGAACCTTTGAAAAGATTCTGGTAGTCATGGCTAGACCAAATGGAAGGGCCATGAACTGGAAATGTTTGTCCAGAAAGGCAAATCTCAGAAATCTGTGATGGTCCCTGTGAATAGAATCATGAAGATATGCATCCTTTAGGTCATGAACTGACCCTCTTGTACTTAAGGAAGAATTGAGCGTATAGTCTCCATCTTGAAGGATGGAACTTTGAGAAACTTGTTTAGACACTTCAAGTCTTGAATAAGACGGAACGTTCCCTCTTTTTTGGGAACCACAAATAGGTTGGAGTAGAACCCGAGACCCTGTTCCTGCACTGGTACTGGAACTATCACTCCCAGGGAGGAAAGATGTTGTATACATTTCAAGAACGCCTCTCTCTTTATCTGGTCTGCAGATAATCTTGAGAGAAGGAATCTGCTTCTGGCAGGAAAAGTCTTAAATTCCAATTTGTAACCCTGGGATACTATGTCCACAGTCCAGGGATCTGGGACATCTCATATCCAGGATTGAGAGAACTGAGAAAGTCTGCCCCCCCCCCACAGGATTGGGGGCAAACCCTTCATGCTGATTTGGAATCAGCTGCGGGTTTCTTTGATTATTTCCCCTTGTTACAAGACTGATTGGGTTTCCAAGAAAACTTGGATTGTTCCTGCTTGGAAGAAGAAGGGGAAGGCTTTCTTCTGAAGTTACGAAAGGAACAAAAATTACTATGACATCCTTTAGGCCTATTCTTCTTATCTTGAGGTAGATAAGACCCCTTTCCACCCTTAATATCAGAGATAATATCTGCCAAACTGGGTCCAAACAAGGTTTTGCCCTTGTAAGGAATTGCCAGAAGCTTGGCTTTAGAGGAAACGTTTGTAGACCAGAATTTCAACCATAATGCCCTGCGGGCTAGGACAGCAAAACTAGACATTTTAGCTCCTAGTCTAACAACCTGTAAAATAGCATCTGCAAGAAAGGAATTGGCCAACTTAAGAGCTTTAATCCTATCTTGAATTTCATCCAAGGACATTTCTACTTGAAGAGAATCAGACGAATGTTAGGAAAAAAGAGGGCGCTAAAAGCTAAGTTCCCACCACACTTAGTCAAATAACAGGAAATACAAAAATATTAAAATGGATACCTTTACTTCACAGTAAAATACAATTAATTACCACAATAAACATTAAAATATGTATAATATGATAGAAGGGACGTCTCCCTTAAAAAACTGGATTACCACCTTAAAATATGTGAATAAAATTCCTTATAAATGTTTTGTATGAGCGTTATAATAAGATTCAGCAAAAGTGTTACAATGTTAATATCGATCTTGAGTGAATTGTTCACAATCTTTGTAACAGAGTTTCTTATGTTGGCTGATCGAAAAAAGTGCTACAGTTCATCAGATAGTGTCAGCGTGAAGTAAGTATAATTAGGTTGTTCATAAGAGTTAAACGATCATGCTAAACACCTTAAAATCAGGTTTCCTTTGTACTCACACTTTTCCAAATGACTGTGATAACGGTTTGTTGGCTCACACTGTTGGAGATTATTATAAGTAAACAATATCTTCCAAAGTGTTAGTAACCTTTCTTACTTGCTTGAGTCGGCTGAACCAGGTCAGCGTGATTGGATACTGCTTTTTTTACTCCAAAATCCTATGCTTGAGTCGGCTGAACCCGGTCAGCGTGATTGGAGACAGCTTTTTTTTCCCAAACTTCTTATGCGCCAGATATTGCAGGATTCCAAGGGGAGAACGGAAATCCACAGACCCGCACTTAGCGTGGATCACGCGCGGGCTACAAAGTAAAACTAGGTACCTAGATTTGAAAACAGAGTAAAGTCCTTTGCTGGGAACAACACAAAGTAAGTCTACGCGTTTCACCCGGTAGGGCTTTTTCAAGAACGATCTTGAAAAAGCCCTACCGGGTGAAACACGTAGACTTACTTTGTGTTGTTCCCAGCAAAGGACTTTACTCTGTTTTCAAATCTAGGTACCTAGTTTTACTTTGTAGCCCGCACGTGATCCACGCTAAGTGCGGGTCTGTGGATTTCCGTTCTCCCCTTGGAATCCTGCAATATCTGGCGCATAAGAAGTTTGGGAAAAAAAAGCTGTCTCCAATCACGCTGACCGGGTTCAGCCGACTCAAGCATAGGATTTTGGAGTAAAAAAAGCAGTATCCAATCACGCTGACCTGGTTCAGCCGACTCAAGCAAGTAAGAAATGTTACTAACACTTTGGAAGATATCGTTTACTTATAATAATCTCCAACAGTGTGAGCCAACAAACCGTTATCACAGTCATTTGGAAAAGTGTGAGTACAAAGGAAACCTGATTTTAAGGTGTTTAGCATGATCGTTTAACTCTTATGAACAACCTAATTATACTTACTTCACGCTGACACTATCTGATGAACTGTAGCACTTTTTTCGATCAGCCAACATAAGAAACTCTGTTACAAAGATTGTGAACAATTCACTCAAGATCGATATTAACATTGTAACACTTTTGCTGAATCTTATTATAACGCTCATACAAAACATTTATAAGGAATTTTATTCACATATTTTAAGGTGGTAATCCAGTTTTTTAAGGGAGACGTCCCTTCTATCATATTATACATATTTTAATGTTTATTGTGGTAATTAATTGTATTTTACTGTGAAGTAAAGGTATCCATTTTAATATTTTTGTATTTCCTGTTATTTGACTAAGTGTGGTGGGAACTTAGCTTTTAGCGCCCTCTTTTTTCCTAACATTCGTCTTTTTCGTGACAGTCCTGGGGTGACTGTTTTAGAGTGGCCTAGTTCTCTTTTAGCTATTAGCGCTATACCCCTGTGTTCACCTTGAAGAGAATCAGACAAGGCGTCGAAACAATAAGATGCCGCACTAGTCACAGTGGCAATACACACCGCAGGTTGCCATTGGAGACCTTGATGAACATATATCTTTTTCAAATAAGCCTCCAGCTTCTTATCCATCAGATCCTTAAAAGAGCAGCTATTCTCAATAGAAATAGTGGTTCTCTTAGCCAGAATGGAAATGGCCCCTTCAACTTTGGGTACAGTATACCAAGGGTCTTTAATGGAGTCCTCAACAGGAAACATTTTCTTAAAAATGGGAGACGGGGAAAAAGACATCCCTGGTTTCTCCTATTCCTGTGAGATAATCTCCCTAGCACGGTCCGGCACAGGAAAAACCTCTGAAGTGGAAGGTTCATCAAAGAAACTATTAAGTTTACTAGATTTCTTAGGAGTTACAATGTCATTGTAACACTGTCAGATTCGGACAGTATAATGCCTTCTACTGAGACTGAGGTGGTATCCTTCAGATTAAAGCTTGAACGCCTCTGTGTATCGTAAAAGGAGGTTTTAGCTACTTTAGATGACTCCGAGGGGTGTCGGAGTCATCTAAAGTAGCTAAAACCTCCTTTAACGATACACAGAGGTGTTCAAGCTTTAATCTGAAGGATACCACCTCAGTCTCAGTAGAAGGCATTATACTGTCCGAATCTGAGATTTCAACCTCAAAGAGTCTCGATGTATTTTCCTCATCAGACTTATGAGAAAGGGCAACTTGGGAAGCAGAATTGAGGACAGGTACCTTACTTTCTGAATTTCTAGATTTTTTTCTTGTATTTTCCCTGTATTCTGGGAATGGCAGCTAATGCCGCAGATACCACTGAAGATACCTGGGCAGCAATTTCTGCTTTTAAATAAACTCCACTAGGAGTTATAGAGGAACCGCAGGACACTGCATGTGACGCCATTGAGGCTTGAGATGTAGCAGAAGAAAGCTGAGTTATTATTTTAACAGCATCATCCTGAGAGACATTAAGCTAAAAAAAAACTTACCTTTATTTTGCAAGGTTTTCTTGACACATAAAGAACAAAATGGCATAGGACCTGCATTTTGTGCATCTAAACATAATAAGCATGGATTCATGAGAGTTGGCTCTTGCTCCATATCAGACATGTTGTGTAACAGTAAATAAACTTGTACAGATACGTTTCAAGGATTTTAATATTCAATTAAAATAAGCCAAGGAAAAAATACACTTTAAATTTTATCCCAAATAAAACTTTGAGAAACTTGTTTAGACACTTCAAGTCTTGAATGGGACGGAAAGTTCCCTCTTTTTTGGGAACCACAAATAGGTTGGAGTAGAACCCGAGACCCTGTTCCTGTACTGGAACTATCACTCCCAAGGAGGAAAGATGTTGTATACATTTCAAGAACACCTCTCTCTTTATCTAGTCTGCAGATAATCTTGAGAGAAGGAATCTTCCTCTGGCAGAAAAAAGTTTTGAATTCCAATTTGTAACCCTGGGATACTATGTCCACAGTCCAGGGATCTGGGACATCTCGTATACAGGTTTGAGAGAACTGAGAAAGTCTGCCCCCCATCGGATCGGGGGCAAACCCTTCATGCTGATTTGGAATCAGCTGCAGGTTTCTTTGGTTGTTTCCCCTTGTTCAAAGATGATTGGGTTTCCAAGAAGACTTGGATTGTTCCTGTTTGGAAGAAGAAGGGGAAGGCTTTCTTCTGAAGTTACAAAAGGAACAAAAATTACTCTGACATCCTTTAGGTCTATTCTTCTTATCTTGAGGTAGAAAAGACCCTTTTTCACCCATAATATCAGAGATAATTTCTGCGAAACTGGGTCCAAACAAGGTTTGGCCATTGTAAGGAATCGCCAGAAGCTTGACTTTAGGGGAAACGTCCGCAGAGGGCTAGGACAGTGAAACTAGGCCTTTTAGCTCCTAGTCTAACAATCTGTAAAATGGCATGTGCAATAAAGTAATTGGCCAATTTAAGAGCTTTAATCATATATTGAATTTCATCTAAGGAAGTCTCTACTTGAAGAGCATCAGACAAGGCATCAAAACAATAAGATGCAGCACTAGTCACGGTGGCAATAAACACCGCAGGTTGCCATTGGAGACCTTGATGAACATATATCTTTTTCAAATAAGCCTAAAGTTTCTTGTCCATCAGATCCTTAAAAGAGAAGCTATCATTAAAGGATTACTTTCTGTTATAATTTTTAAGCTAAACAACTAACATATTAAAGTTAATAAACATTAATTAAAACCTACTGACCTATATTTTCTCCAAAATGAAGTTTCATAACTTTCTAAAAGTTATATCTTTTATTCGCCGATGATGTCACGTTATCCTGCCCACTATTTTCAGCACTGCATGTTCAAAATACTTAAACCAATAACTTTGTGTTTAAAGCGCCATTTTGAAACCTAGGTATTGTAAACGGATTGGTACAGAGCAAAGGATACCCACGGAGTGGGTTTGGAAAACAATTAAATTTGCAGATAAGATTTCTGATATACGGTAGAGATATGTTAATGAAATGCTATTGATAAAAAGTGTATTTGGGGTAGTTAGTTAGTAACAGGCATAGAAAATATTTACTTACAGTGGCCCTTTAATAGAAATAGTGGTTCTCTTAGCCAGAACTTTGGGTACAGTATACCAAGGGTCTTTAATGGAGTCCTCGACAAGAAACATTTTCTTAAAAATGGGAGACGGGGAAAAAGACACCCCTGGTTACTCCTATTCCTGTGAGATAATCTCCCTAGCATGGTCCAGCACAGGAAAAATCTCTGAAGTGGAAGGTTCATCAAAGAAACTATTAAGTTTACTAGATTTCTTAGGAGTGACAATGACAGGGGTATTGGAGTCATCTAAAGTAGCTAAAACCTCCTTTAACAATACACGGAGGTGTTCAAGCTTAAATAATACCACCTCTATCTCAGAAGAAGGAATTATACTGTCCGAATATGAGATTTCAACCTCAGAGAGTCCCGATGTATCTTCCTCATCAGACTTATGAGAAAGATACCTGGGCAGCAATTTCTGCTTTTAAATAAACTACACTAGGAGCTATAGAGGAACCGCAGGGCACTGCTGCAACACAGAGAGGCACTAAAAATAGCTTCCTGGTACACAGAGTACCAGAAATATCCGTTTTTTCAAACCGGACAGTTTAAAATGTTGTATCATTTTATTTAAAGCAAAGGGGAAATGAATAAACAGCCTTGCTTTCAGTTTAAACTTGTATTGTTTTATCAAGTAAATATGTGTCAGAAAATAATGCCTAATAAAAACATTTTACCCTTTCTTTTTAAAAGATTTTAAATGTTAGTCTCACGTATGCTACAGTGCCTGCTTCATGACCCAGAGTAACCCAATACAACAGGATTATCTAAGTCCCAATAAAAAAGCAGTGTCTTTTAATTTGTTAAGTGTGTGGTCTCCCCAACTGGAAGAAAAACCACTTAACTGCTCCGCTGTCCAGCATGTAGACAGTTACAGGTATGAGAAGACACAGTTCTTCACAGAGACCTTTGAAAAAGAAAGAACGGAGTAGCCATCTCTTGCTACGCTTGTTAAACTAGGGCAGCAATTGATAGGAAAATGCAGTAAGTACCTCTTTACAAGTTCCTAACTGCTTTAAAGCCACCACTACCCGACTGCAAGGAATGACTTGGAATACGGCTATGCCCCAAAACTTGCTTATAAATCAAATCAAAATGTTTCTTCGGACACCTAAACTTCACCTCCTCCATGCACCGAAGGCAAAAAGAATGACTGGGGGTTGTGGGTAAGGGAGTGATACTTAACAGTTTAACTGTGGTGCTCTTTGCCTCCTCCTGCTGGCCAGGAGTGATATTTACAACAGTAATTACTCAAGTCGTGGACTCACCATATCTTATGAAAGAAATTATTATTATTATTATTATTATTATTATGATTTACATTTGGGACAATATCTATATTTTTGCTTGTTTGTTTTTCTTGTCTGTTTTTTTTTGCTGCAATGTGAATATGATTCAAATAACACTCTACAGTGCAATCACATTTAGCTTATTGCAATTAAATCAGGTGGCAAATATTTCTTGTAACATGAACTAGATGAAAACTTATATAATATAGATTGTTGG
This sequence comes from Bombina bombina, assembly GCF_027579735.1. NCBI lineage: Eukaryota > Metazoa > Chordata > Amphibia > Anura > Bombinatoridae > Bombina > Bombina bombina. Next base: position 376,792,720 of record NC_069502.1, on the reverse strand, counting down.
CAGAGGAAAGTAACACATATTTTCTCACATTATCTTAGATATCATTTTATGTTTTTATAGGGAGCATTAATATAGTTTCTACCTAATGAAAACTCAAACTCCTAGAGATAAGAATATAGTAATGTGCTAAAACATTTTCACATAAACTGATAATATGGCAAATTATTATTATTTTTTTTAAAAAAAAGGCAAAAGGTTATTGATGTAGAGCAAAAAAAACTCAATCTGTGTATCTAAATATGATCAGCTGCACACCTGCTTATATTATCGAATAGACTTGATAATGCGAATTGTAATGATGTTTGCCATAGTTACTTTCATAATAACTAAACATACACACAGTGTTCTGATGTATTTACTGATATTCTCATTTAAAGGGATACTAATCCCAATTTTTTTTTTTAATAATTCAGAGAGAGCACGCAATTTTAAGCAACTTTCTAATTTATTCCTATTATCAATTTTCTTCATTCTCTTGCTATCTTTATTTAAAAAGCAGGAATGTTAAGCTTTGGAGCCGGCCCATTTTTGGTTCAGAACCTGAGTTACTCTAAATATAGCCACCAATAAGCAAGTGCTATACAGGTTACTGAACCTAAAATGGGCCGGCTCCTAAGCTTTACACTCCTGCTTTTTAAACAAAGAGCAAGAGAACAAAGAAAATGCGATAATAGGAGTAAATTAGAAAGTTGCGAAAAAATGTGGGTTTAGTATCACTTTAAATAAAATTATATGATGGGATGTCATATTATTGTGTATCTTGTATTGTTTCCAAAAATAACCAAGATAATTATTTTATATGCACAGTTAAATCCTTTTTTAAGGCACAACAAAACACAAGTAATAGAAATATAACAAAACAAAAAAAAAACCATTTTCTAATTTAGTAGTGACAATTAGTAATAACCCACCAAGGAAATATGTGAAAAGATCTGCTTTCATATAACAGTTTGTCATTTATTTTATATCTCGTTCCAGATGCCTCACATAGGAGAGATTTTGTTCTATTTGAATTACATTAATAAGGAGGTGATGCAGGCATTAAAATGATCCATTGTCTAGAAAGCAATTATTCATTAAAATAGCTGTGTCATCCAATAAACCACTACTAGATAAGTGGCTAATTGCCTAGATTCAAGCAAATCTATTTATATTAGATGATAACCAGCAAACGCAACAATATATATATATATATATATATATATATATATATATATATATATATATATATATATATATAAATGCACACCCACTTAGAAACATTTAAGCCTTTTAATCCTTGAAATCTATCTGCCCAAAAATGAGTACAAAGTTCTGACTACAACTAGAAACTTCCCATCTGTATGTAATATGCAAATTCATATGGCAAGATTGATCAATTTGGGAGCGGACAGGATTTACATGTTGTGAACCTGTCCACACCTTATTGCAAATTGTAGGGCAAATTTGTTCCCCGTATTTATCATTGCCCCCCCACACCCTCACGTAACCAATTGTGTAAGTGTAGGGCTTGTCTTCACCCCAGTCAAATGAATCTGAGGTGATTTTCATTTGCCAACTTCAGTTTGGCATGAGGGTTTAAGAAGCAGCAGAGCCTGCAGCCAGGGGCATTTGCAAATCAGGGGCATTTGCTTTGTAATAAATCTTGCCCATAGTCTCTTTTAGACACATCTTGGTATAATGGGAATAGATGATATGGACAGTAGGTGGTTGCTTTGGGGATCACAGATCCATGAATCAAGTCCAATTTTTAAGATATGATGAGCGCTTTGGTGCATTGCTTTGGCACTTACTGAAATAATATACTTATAAAGATTGAATAATAAAACATATGCCCCCTTTTATTCCTTTCTAAATAGTATATGCATTTTCTAATTATACCAGTAGAGGTAGTGGAGAACGTAAATCATTTGATATAGATACTCTAAACTCAAGAATAAAAATGTCTGTAAACTAAAACCTAATCACAGAAATCCTCACTTCATTGCTAGTCAACTAATAAAACAGGCCAAAATCATAATTAATACATTACTAAATTAAGGTCATCTTTTAAAGTTTACTTTTTTAAAGCTCCTTTTATTATCCAATTTTTCTGATATGGTATAAAATTTCACTGTACTTCTTGAAAATTAATTACACAAATATTACTATAAAAAGAAAAGAATCTCTGCAACTTTATCAAAGCAGAATATGTATTTATCACCCCAAACTACCTCAGCTAAGCCACTGCCTCCATACATAATTCTGATTGTTTACTAATACCCCTTCTCCAAATTTAAAGGGACATGGAACCTATTTTTTTTTCATAATTCAGATAGAACATAACATTTTAATCTACTTTCCAATTTAATTCTATTACCTTAATTTGCTTACTTATCTTGGTATCCTTTGTTGAAAAGCATACCTAAGTAGACTCAGGAGCTAAGAAATAGCTGTTGATTGGTGGCTGCACATATATGCCTCTTGTCAATGTCTTACCGATGTGTTCAGCTAGTTCCCAGTAGTGTATTGCTGCTCTTTCAATAAAGGATTACAAGAGAATGAAGCAAAATTAAAAATAGAAGTAAAGTTGTTTAAAAATACAAGCTCTATCTGAATCATGTAAGAAATTTTTTTTGTGTTTCATGTCCCTTTAAATAAACATGTCAATTTTCAGTGCATTAAGGTATAGGGCTCCATTTATGAAGCTATATATGTGTGTGTTTGTCTGTGTATATATAACCACACAATTTCAAATTATGTTGCTATGTTTTTAGTGAATATAATAATTGAAGACAGCTGTAGTGTAAAAATTTACATTGCAATGTAGCCTGACTCTGTGTTATTAAAAAAAAAATACTCTGTCTTTTTGAAATTATGTTACAGTACTTTTCTAGAAAAATGTAAAAACTCCTGCAGAAGGAAGTTTACTTTATTTTTCTCTGAAATCTGCAGAAAGACTTGGTATTTTAATTACATTTTCCATGCACGTGTTTCCATCTCATTTTTGCTCCTGATTCTTTTAATTGACTTTTATTATTACTAAATTCTCTTACCAATTCTGTATAATTTCCCATTTCTTATAATAAATTCCATTCATCTACCTCCTGTGCCATTACATTGTTATTAATTATTTCACCTCTCTGTATTCCACTTCTAATTGATCTTTTATGTTTCCGATAATAAGCATTTTCTTCCATGAAGGAACTGTGAGTTTTTTCCTTGTGATGAAATTGTATGGGCACAAGCGATTAATCATTGTTAAAACTTTTTAAAAGCACAGATTTGTATGAAAGAGGTGATAGAAGTAGACAGGAAGGAAAGGAAATATGAGACATTTTTTAATATAAATTAATTTTTATATTAGTATAAAAAAGTATTAAATCATACTCCTACTTCAAAAGGTGGCATTTATAGAGATCTCACTCATATTACAGGCATGGATAGTAGAGCATTAAACTAGTTGTTTGAGGAGATTGTTTCATTTGAATTGTGATTATGGTTGCCAATGCAGTCTTAGTTTAATTGAAATGTAATTATTTTGGCCTGCTTGGTGCAGCCCTATTAGTAAGCACCTTGTATCACTTTATTGTAAAGTTTCTGATTTCTAAATATGTTGGGGTTTTTTAATGAAGAATAATGACATTGCCCTTGCTAAAATTAGGACTCATTTGAAATGGAAAGATGGTGATTTGAATTAAAGATCCTTATGGTTTCATAAAAAGCTACACTATGTAGAAAGTTGTTTTCCTACCGGGAAAAGTGTTTAGCATTCCGATGTAAACGCTTGCTTGAATCAGATCATGGTGGACTGCCTACGATGCTAGACACACCCCCAGTCTGATTCCTTATTAAACAAAAGGTGGAGGATGCAGGACACCAAAAAAGGTAGGATGTTCCTTGTTGTCCTAAGTGCGTTAAAGCCCAGCACTTTTAGAATGGCATGGAACATCCTAACTGCGCTAAGTGGTTAATAAGAGTAGTGCAATGGTTAAGGGGAGCTATGTAAACATCCACTGGCTATAAGCTTTTCCATCTTTAAATACATTTAATTATATTACCTATGCAAATGCTTATTTAGAATTTGTATAATGTTTTCTTATTTACACATACCCAATACAAATACAATCCAGATAGCATTAAAAAATTCAGATTACTAAATAAATGGGGCTATCATGTGGTCAACATATTAGGTCTACATCACCATTAAAGAAAATGGTGATTCTTTAATGAACTCACAATTTCACTGTATATCAATACAAAACATAAAACTGTAATAGACATGAGTTTTTACAATGTTAGACAAAGCAGCAAACAGTTGAATCATTAAAGGGACATTCTACACTAAAATTGTTATTGTTTAAAAGATAGATAATGCCTTTACTACACATTCCCCATCGTTGCACAACCAACATTGATATATTAATACCTCTAAATGTTTGCATGTTTCTAAGCCACGATAGACAGCCTCTTAATCACATGCTTTGTATTTGCTTTTCACAACAGAAGACTTCTAGTTCATTTGGGCCATATAGATAAAATTGTGTTCACACCTGAGGATTTATTTAAGATTTAGCACAACACAGCACTAATTGGCTAAAATTAGAGTCAATAGATAATAAATAAAAAAATCATGTGATCAGAGGGATGACAAGATGCTTAGATACAAGGTAATCACAGAGGTAAAACGTATATTAATATAACAGTGTTGGGGAACTGGGGAATGGGTAATAAAGAAATTAGCTATCTTTTAAAAAAAATACAAATGATATTGTAGACCGTCCCTTTAAGAGAGAGAAACATGAAGGTAAAGGCCAACAGAGAAAATGCATACAGTGGATAATGGATTAAATCAGGGCTTGACAAATTTTGGGAGCAAGTGAGTCACCACTACTAGAATTTCAACCTTAGCACCTTATTTATTAAGATTATTGTTTGGATGATTTTATAGAAAACCCTTTCTTGGTTTTCAAAACATAGCAAAAGATGTACTCCTGAAACACAACCATTGTCCCTGCAGTACATACGGTCATATACCGTCCTCTGACTGGCTCACAAACTATATCCTTACTTGTAGTGGCAGAGGAGCATGTTGGGTGTGTATGTATGGCAGACTTTATATAAATAATGAGAACAATTCAATGACACATTGCATATTTACATGTAAAACTATTTTAGCTTTAGGTATTGCTGCAATTATGATTTGCATTGATGACAGCAAAACTCTTTGTAGTATTAACTCATAAGTAATTTTGTTATACATTGATTTATATTTTAAACACTGATTTATATTGTGCCATGTAGAACTTGGTAAACAGTTATTACTGATACATTTTATTTTTATTTGTTAATCATTTATATACATTTTGTAATGTTTATTATCATGTCACTGCTTTTTTGATATATATATATATAAGACAGAATATTGACAGATTAACCTTTGCTAATAACTAAGGTTATTCACATGCAATGAATTATATACTCATCACATTCTAACTCCATAGCTGTGGACATGTAATTGAATCCATAACTGAGCTGTTTTCCAAAACAAAACACTTATTGGACTGTCTAAGTAGTTGTTGTCAGGATAGAGTTTCCTGCTAGCCACAGGGAGTATCTTTTGTTGTTCATTACGCACACAAAATGCAATTAAATTCAGACCATGATAAAGTCAAGCATTTGCAATCAATGCTGATCCCTTGCCCCCCACATATTTTCTTGCAGAGAAATATAAACCATACATATACATGACATTTGCAATTTGCTCTTTCTCTACTTGGCACCATGCAGATTGTTTTCTTTTTTTAAATGCAAGCTATTCTTAACATACCTTAATGTGTGTTGTTGGCTAACAATGTATGTACAAATGCAAGGTGTTCAAAGATCCAACAACTAACACATACGCTCAGTGCTTGTCCTTACGAAGTAAACAATAATTTCTCAAAGTTTTCAAATTAGAGTTTTGGAGTGTAAATAGTTGTAATTTTAAATATCACCATTAAAAATGTAGAGGCACCTTAATCATGCTGCTACATAACTAGCCATTTATAATAGATGTATTTTGAACATATTCTCGCTGTATTAACTGGTATTGGCAGAGTTCATACATTTAGAATGTGAATATGTGGAAATTCTGACATTGTAAATGACCTAAAAAGTAACTGCACTATATTTTAAGATGATGTATTTTGTGATGATATTTATTATGAGGACATTTACATGACTAACAGGGTACCAGTCTTGGTGCACTGACAAGTACAACAAAAAAGTGTTCAGTTGATCTGAGCAGTAACCTTATGAGTCAGACGTCAATGTTACTAACAGCCATCAGCACCACCTGGAGTAGAGTGACACTCCTCATTTGAAAGAGGATTATCATGACTAGGGTTATCTAGTTATGTGGTACATCCTATTAAGCAACTATACCCCATAGAACAAAAAAACATTAACTTTTGTCAATAGTATGTTTTAACTAATAAGCCATTACAAATATTTATCAACAAAAAAAATATTTCTTTTTCATTACTGTTTTTTGTGAAAAATTGTCTTCTTTGTTCTGATCACAATCCAAATTCTCAATAATTACTTAAACATTTTCTGGACCATGTTTTAATGTATCACATTTCACAGTACTTGAGCACCTCAAAAACATTTTCAGATGTAACATTGACATTTGCAAAACATACTGACATGATTTCCTTCATTCTGAATAATATTAGGAAGCAACAGTAAAAATTAGCACTTTTATACTAATAAAAATGAGCAAATCAATAACCTAACAGAGACACATGCCCACTGTATGCATAATACTATTGTTTTAGAGCACAACAATTTCACTGCAAAAGTCACCTATTAGCATCAGCATTACAAAACTCCCAATACTGTCATTTTGTTTGTCATGGACATTTTATTGTTTAATTAAGATATTGCAAGATTAAAAAGGCAAATAATGATTTTTTTGTAATTTCTGGGAGGTAACAATCTCATGCTTGAGGGGTATTATTGGCGGAAGGATTTTGTGATTTTGTGATTGTTTGAAGAACACAATGACAATATCATCTGGTGTTTAGAAATTGTTATCTGCTTAAAACAAGAGCAATATTATGATCAACCCCTGTTTGCTTCCCTATACTCGGCCATACATTTTTTACCTAACTGCAGGACCTGTACAAACCTGAATGTTGCAGGTTTTAGACCTCATAGAGCAACATATTATTCCTTCATATTGAAATTAATAAACTGATTTCCATTGTATTGGGAGCTAATATGTTTATTTACCAGCTGCTGAAAATCAAACTTTCTAAAGCACTTTTTTTCACATGGGGCAGAATCCATGCTAAGAATATGATTATCTCTATGAGCTTCATTTGCTGCTTTGAAGCCATTGTAGATCAGGTTTGCTCATGTAAGCCTGCATACAGCTAGCTAACAAGCCTCTCTATGCCTTAGATGTGGCAGAGATAAATTACCATGGACTCATTTATTCGGGGTGATTGACAGGCCTGCTTTCCCATGAAAGGGGCAGGTGCGGATGCACAAGAAGTTCTGTGTGCAATAATAAAAGTGGTCAGCAGAAAAACAGTGTCCATTGGCCACATGTCGCTAAGTTCCAAGCTGGGAACCTTATTCATTGGTAAATGGAGCCCAATATGTCAAAGCCAAAAACAATAGTTCACCCCACAATAATATCCGTTAAATTGTTATTTGAATGTCTCTGTGATTTGACATAAGTTTTATGGACCTAGAGAGTTTTTGATTTATGATGGAATGCATATTAATTTAGTGCAAATAATGTAAAATATGAGTGTAGGCACATAAAATATGCCCTCTTTTGAGGTGAAAGGTACATTAAAAATAATACTATAGTTTTATTTTTTTCTTTCCCTTTGTATCCACTTTCTTCTTTCACCTATATTTTTCCTTCTCTTCTATCATTTACTTTAATTCCTCATCTATCATTTTATTTTGTCTCCTCATTAATGTTTTCTTTCCCTCATTATCAATTATATTTGTTGTATATTTCATCCAATCGTTCTTTTGTTCACGCTTCTCACCTTTCTTGCTCTCAATTCCTGAAAGGGCGAAATATAATGAAACTGTGCTCATTCGTGTTTAAGGTAATTATAAGCTGTTAATTTATAATAGTAAACATTTCTTTTTCAATTTCTTATGTATTCACAAACATTTTAATTGAACAAAAAATGATTAGTGTATTTTTTTTTTAATGTAAAAATATGTTATTAATATATAAAGATTTGCAAGATATAATTATATACAGCATAATTATATAGCATAGTGTTAATATATTATTAAACAAATACACTTTCAACTATAACACTCAAATTAATTGCACCACAAAATGGCATTCATATTTTCAAACAGCAGAATTAAAAAGTATTTATATGGCTGGTCACCTTTAAATGATGATTTAAAGCTGGTTAACTTCAACAGATGTTTTGTAAGCTTATTCAGCTTAGTGATAACATTCAAGCTAGTTTAATATTATAGAAAACATGCCTATTGTTTAGTTACTTTATATCAGATTTTATTTTACATTATTTTAGACATCAACTGTGGTTTACTTGTATTTGTTGCTCTTCAGATAATATTCTTTATCTGACCTATTCAATGCGGTGTATTACTAATGAATAAATGGCTGGTATATAAAAAAATAAAATCATTTTTGACTCCGTACTTAAAGGTTTAAAACTGACATTCAAAATAAAATGAAAACCAATATTGTGTGGGCAAGGGATTACCAAGGGAATGAGTCTAGCGAGCACCTATTTAAATTAAAGTTGTATGTTTACTGTCGGATAACCTCTGATAAAAAGCACAGCTTTTTCTTGCAAATCTACCATTAGCAATACAAGTTTTGAAAGGACATGAAATTTAAATGCATAAAACTATGCTGAACATATAAAATCTTATGTTTCATTATAATATGCTATTAAAAAAAAATAACTGTTTGCCAAAACCTACTTTATTAAAAATACACTTATTATTATATATAAAATAATAATTTTACAGGGAATAGGAAATCAACATATGCTTATTTCTACTAATAAAATATTGCACTACACAAAGATTGTTATTTTGCACGTAGCAGATGCCCGGTGGAACTTTTTGGTATGCCAACAAATGTGTTGCATTGTTTTGTAATCAAATAATGTAATATTAAATATCTTGATTGTTTTTAGAGTCTACCTGTGCTAAAGTTAATTTATACAGATCATGAGACTGAAGATGATCAACATTGGAGATAGTTGGACAATCCTTGGAATAGACCAATGATTTTCACCTAGCTGGTAGTCTGCAAATTAGTTGGTGGTCTGCAAATTAGCCGACTGTTCATCTGGCAATTGTTAGGTGATTGTTATTTGTGAGTACTGTTTTTTTTTTATAGAATTTATCATTAGTGGTAGAAGATACCGCACCATTGGAGATCCCTATGATTTTATTTCTTCAGAGGAAACTTTGCCACTTACCAAGGTGTGAAGCCATGTGATGTTTTATTGTTAGTGTTCTATGGAAGTAACTGATCTTAATTCTGCTTTAAAGGATTTATTATTGGATATTTGAAGTGCCCCCTTTTCTATTATTATATTTGCAAAATATTATTTGCTTCCTCAATTTCCATGACTAAGGTTGAAGAGCCCATCTGTTATATATATATACAATGTTACCTACCAATAAACAAGACATTTATACTTTTTCTTTTTTTTTTTCTCTAGCAACTATAAAATAAAAATTCAAACATAGACATTTGTGTGCTTTGCTCAAAAAACTGCTTTACTGTAGGATGTAAAACAGTGTAGCCATGACATGACTGACATAATTGCATATGACAGCATACATGATTTTATGAATACATCACTAATAACACAATGTGGCATATTGACGTCCTTTTGAATAGTAATGGCATATATTGCATGTAACATTAAAATAATTTGCTAAGTAAAATTGTAACTATGTCAATTATTTTGCTAACTATTGTTGCTAGTTAAAGATATTCTGAGCAATTAGTCATGGGGCTGTTGGAGTGGAGTGCATCGCTAGTTACACATTGTGACATTTGTCAGATTTGTGATGTAATCAGTAATGATGCATATGCATATCATGTGAAAAAGTGATGTCATATTTGGTGTAAATGATTAGGTGAAAGGGACAGTAAACACCCGTCAATTACATGACATTTCTGTTGTATTCTTATAGAATAACACATCAGCCAAGTCTTAACATTTTTAAAACAATTTAACATTCTCTTTTCAGCAATTTTTTTTCAATAGCCAAAGTCCACCCACCATCTGCCTTATTAGGAGGAGCCTATCTGGGCTTTAGTCGACAGACTAGAAGTCTAGCCCCGGTCAAGTTAGTATAAAGTACTTTTTTTTGCAGTTCGTATCAGTTAAAGGGACAGTATACTGTAAAATTGTTTTTCCTTAACGTAATTCCAATTACTTGTTATACCAGCTCCATAAAATGTATGATACATTGCATTGTTTATTTGTGTGTATGAAATAGCTGGTGTTGTGCTTTAAAACCACAGCGTATTACAATGGGTTGAGCTTGCAGGTAAAATAATTATGTTATCACATTGTGTACCCACATATGCTTCCTTATCTTATATTTGTCTGTAAACCAAATCTCAGTACTTAGGGGCCTATTTATGAAAGGCCTGTCGGACATGATCCAACAGTGCGGATCAAGTCCGACAGACCTCGCTAAATGCGTAGAGCAATACGCTCTCCGCATTCAGCATTGCACCAGCAGCTCTTGTGAACTGCTGGTGCAACCCCGCCCCCTGCAGATTCGCGGCCACTAGCATGGAGTGTAAATCAACCCGATCGTATTTGATCCGGTTGAATTACGGCGATGTCTGTCCGCCTCTTCAGAACAGGGGGACAGGTTATGGAGCAGCAGTCTTTAGACCGCTGCTTCATAACTGGTGATTCTGGCGAGCAAGAAGGCTCGCCAGAAACACGGGCCTTCAAGCTCCATATGGAGCTTGAAAGATAGGCATCTTAGAGAGAACAATGGTAAATTATCATTTCATTAGTTATTTCTTCTACACACCGGAAGTGTAATTTCTTCTTCTAGCTGTGTTTACAAAACTTGTCAATAGCCTGGAATTAAAGGGACAGTCTAGTATAAATTAAACTTTCATTATTCAGATAGGACTTTTAATTTTAATCAACTTTCCAATTTACTTTTATCATCAAATTTGCTTTTTTCTCTTGGTATTCTTAGTTTAAACTAAACATAGGTAGGCTCATATGCTAATTTCTAAGCCTTTGAGGTCTGCCTCTTATCACATGCTTTTTAAATCTCTTTTCAACACAAAGAGACAGAAAGTACACGTGGGCCATATAGATAACACTGTGTTCAGGCACAAAAAGTTATTTAAGATCTAGCACAATACAATGCTAAATTTAAGACAATAGATAATAAACAGTCACAGTCATGTGATCAGGGGGCTGGAAGAAGGTTCCTAGATACAAGGTAATCACAAAGGTAAAAAGTACATTAATATAACTGTGTTGGTTATGCAAAACTGGGGAATGGGTAATAAAGGGATTATCTATATTTTAAAACAATAATAATTCTATGGTTGACTGTCCCTTTAAGTATAGAAACTTTCAGTATAGGTAGGGATTCCACAGGGTAAATCAACTATTTCAAATGCCGAAATAAGGGTAAACGAGCTGCTTGTAAACAATTTAATACACTTCAGCAGATAAAATGGATCAATGAGAAAAAAATTAAAAGGGATAATATTTTTGGGTAAACTGTCCCTTTAAAGCCAGTTTGTGAAATATATGTAGTAGAGTTTATAGGGTTAATTTATTAAGCTGCAGACGGACATGATATGCTGTATTGTATCATGTCTGCCGCACATCAATAAATGCCTACAGTATACGCCGTCAGCATTTATCATTGACCAGCAGTTCTGCCAAAATGCTGGTGCAATGCCGCCCCCTGCAGATTTGCAGCCAATGCCGCTACCAGGGGGTGTCAATCAACCCGATCATATCCGATCGGGCTGATTGCTGTCCGCCACCTCAGAGGTGGTGGACGAGTTAAGAAGCAGCGGCCTTAGGACCACTGCTTCTTAACTTCGGCTTCAGGCGGACCTGAAGCAGAGTGGGTCGGAAGCAGCATCCGCTGCTTCATAAATCGACCCTTGTAAGTCAGCAGGGTGCTTTTCATGTTCTGAGAATTAGAAATTGCTCAATTACATAAAAAGGGGGCAAAATAAATAATTAAAATATATTGCAAAGTTTTTTAATTAAACATAACTGAACATTTTATATAAAAATCTCAGGGTTAAGTATAGTGATGTTGATGAAGTTTGGATCATATATCGTTTTAAAAAAATGGTTTTCATTTCATACATTTGTCTCATAAATAAGTCTGTGTGTTTTTTTACATAGATATTAGCACATAAATGTTATCTATAATTAAAGTTTTTTTTTTTTAACTAAAAGATTCAATATAAGTTATAGCTGATCATCTTTATACCCCAAGTATATTTATCTATAAAAGTGATTTGAGAGTTTTGTACTTTATCACAGTTTATTATGAGAATCTGTAGGTCTAAGGGACGTTGAAGCATGCATATGCTGGCAACAACTTTTGTCATAATGTTATTTCTTTTGGTGGTTGTTGCAAACACTACAGCCATAGAATGCTAAGGACACATGCATGCCCCTGAGCTCTGAGATACCTACCTAGATGTACTCTTTAACAAATAATATCAAAAGAACAACACATATCTGAAAACAGAAGTAGATTGCAGTCACTTTAAAATTCTGCATCCTATCCAACTTTAATGGTAATAACTATACATAAATAAGATATTTTGAAGAAAATAAATTACATTTTTACAGTTAGTTTAAAGTGATAATGCTGCATGTAGCTGTAGATGAACTATAATTCAATGAATACACAAATTCAGACATTTTTAACAAAGGTATTAAAGATATCGGGGAAAGTGATTGATGCTTACAGTGTACAGAAGCAAAGTGGCAGTTGCTTGGCACAGTACATAAGCAAGAGTAAGGGTTACCATCAGCATAAATTCATATTAGTTCAACTTAGATCTTATTAAAGGGCCATTTATTAAAAAAAATGACATGTTCTAATCCCTTAGAGCATGTCATTTTACAACTATAGACCCTGCTCTACTGTGTATTTAACTCCTGCAAAGGTGTTAAACATACATTAGAAGTGCTGCTCAGAACCTGCAGTGCCCTGCTGGACCCAAACCGAACCCGCCTCTGATCCAAGCAGCACTAGTTACCAATCTGAGTTGCTGCCGATTGGATCAGTGGCAGGTTCCACTTAGGACCAGCAGTGCACTGTGGGTCCCAAACATGACTTATACTGTGTGCTTAAGCCCTTTGGCAGAGTTAAGCACACAGTGAAGCAGGGTCGATGTTCATAAAATCACATGCTCTAATAGCAACTGTATTGGTCTTTATTTTGTTTAATTTTTTTATAAGATACACTCACTTTAAAGATGTTAGAAAGCAGACTACTTTCTTCCATCTCCTTTTAATATACACATTACGCCTTTATTTATGTGTTTATAATGCAATCTCTTACAATGTCTACAAATGTATCCGCAATCACGAGCAGGCTGATTTTGATACTTTATTTGTTAACACTAGACATGTGCATGGCGAAAAAATTCGGTTCGATTCGGATCGATTCGGAATTTTTCAAAGTTCGGTTTGGATCAATTCGAATTCAGAAAATTTCGAATCGATTAGTTTCGGTTTCGTTTCGAATTCATTCGGATTCGAAGAAATTCGGCTGGATTCGGTTCGATTCGGTTCGGAAATTCGGCAATTCGGGAAGTGTTAGGTGGGATTAGACTAGTATTATACTGTATATTAGGTGTTAACCTAACATACTGTATAATACTAGTGTAATCCCAATGGCCATCCGAATTTACGAATCGTTTCGGTTCGATTCGGAAAATTCGGCAACATTTTAATTCGGAAATTCGGTTCCATCCGAATCACCGAATTTGCCAAATTTGCCAAATTTCTGAATCGAACCGAATTGCACATGTCTAGTGAACACATTTAATAGTTTAAAAATGTGATTTCAAAACTTTTATATTTTAATGAAACTAGGAAATCTATGAATACGTGTAATTGACAGCCCCCACAAGAAAAAAAAAAAGAAATGAAAAAACAAACAAACATTAAACCCAAGAATATAGATGTGATGGAAAACTGATGTATTAGAATAGATTATCATTGATGAGGGCATTTTTGTATTACACTAGGAATAAGTTGTTTTTATTTAAAAAAAAACTGTTCTTTGTGACAGAGGACAGAAAATCTATCTATCTATATCATCTATCTGTCTATCTGTCTGTCTATATATCTATTTACCTGTCTGTCATCAATCTATCTATCTATCTATCTATCTATCTATCTGCCTGTCTATCTATCTATAATATATGGAAAAAAAATGTTTCCAAAAAAGTATTTTGCTATTTTTCCACTTCTTAAAGCAGATGTAGGTATTTTGTGATGAAGAAAGTAGAATGGAGGCTATGCTGTTTTCTTTGTCGCCCACCAGTTTGTTCTGATATTGTCTCTTTGATAGGGGAATAGAATTCAAAAGGTCATTTTCTGTGTATGTATCTCAGCTGTGTGAAAATGACTGCTTTAGTTTCAAATTAAATTTGCAAGGCACTTCTAACTACTGGATTTTTGGATGTTTTAAAGGATTTTAAAAATATCATGTAGCATGATAAATGGAGTAATGTATTAAAAATATATCCCACAATTTCTGTAATAAATGTTACTACAAAATCATTAAATATTTTCTCTTTTCTTTAACAAGATTTTTTTTTTGTAATTTTCATCCGTGACATGCAGTTATTTTGCATCTCTGTCCCTTGACAAAACTCCTTCTGCACAGAAGATAATGTCATGAAAAAGCAACAGATGCCACTGTTACCAAGAAGTGAATATTTTATACTGTGATGCTTTTTTTCACCAACTGCATAGCATGAGGGAATATTACTTCATGGCATTGGTGATTTAGTTTAATAAGTTTAAAGACTATTCATTATGATCTGAAAAGTCCATTTTTAAATTAAAACAATCACTTATTTCACTGTTTTTATTACAAAAAAAAATATTTCATGTCATAACTGCATTAGTTTTTTATTTGTCATTTCACCATATTGTTTAGGGATATGCTTTCTTCTAAAAATGGCTCCTTAATCTCCCTTTCACTGGATCTAATGCAACATTTTAAAGGGACAGTAAATTTAAAATGAAACAACTTTCCTATTAACTTCTACTATCTAATGTGATTGTTCTCTTGGTATCATTTGTTGAAAAGCATACCTAAGCAGGGTCAGGAGCAGCAATGCACTATTGGGAACTAACTGCTGATTGGAGGCTGCATATATTTCTCCTGTCATTGGCTCAGCCAATATGTTCTCTAGTAGTGCATTACTGCTCCTTCAACAAGACATCAAGAGAATGAAGAAAGTGTCATAAGAGAAGTAAATTGGAAAGTTGGTTTGTTCTGTATGAGTCATGAAATTAAAAAAATGGGTTTCTTGCCCCTTTAAATCTATGAGTTACTATGAATTATTTACCTGTGATTTACTTATTACTTATAATAGCCACCACAAAAAATAACTATTACGATGTATTATGATGGGAAAACCCTCTTATATATTAAAGATAAATATGAAAACTCTAAAAGGATGTTAAGGTTTTTTTTTTTTTTACATAGAACTGAACAGCATATGTCATTAATTAGGCACTGCAAAAAAAAAGATCTATTTAAAATATAAATCTTTTATAATCCTTTTGATAGTACAATTTAAAAGGATTTACAAATCAAGAGCAGTTCAGGAATTTATGTTCCTGGCCTCATACACTGTAGCAAATTAACGGCAGATTGAAATGAGTTAGGTGCCCTGAGCTAATTATTCATTGTCTATAATGTTGCAGGGTCATCTAAATATTACCATTTTATAATACAGGAACTCCAGACAATAAATACAAAAAGTCCACAAATTTTTTAATTGATTAAACATGAAACTTAAGTACTTTGACAAACTGTTGTTCTGACTATAATACTGTAGCACAATTGCTTTTAGGATACAGCATATCATATCTCCCAATATTTCCTGGATGCCTTCCAGTACTGCAGAGTGAGGTTGTTTGCGGACTGACAGGAGGGTCTGTATTACATCTTTCTCAAACGTGCAGTCCTCACCTCCTGTTTCTCAACCTCCTACCCTTCTAGATTGTAAGTTCCCATGGGAATAGGGCCCTCAATCCCTCCTGTATGTGTTTGTAAATTTTGTCCTGTATCTTACAAGTCTTGTATTGTTTTATTTAAATGAATTGTATCCATGGACAGCGCTGCAGAATATGTTGGCGCTTAATAAATAAAGTATAATAATAATAATATTGCATGTGCTTTGGGCCCAGTTGAGTCGAAACTGTACCCAGAAACTAGGACACTTGCTCTGAGGTGGGAAGCTGCAGTAGGGACAAGCAGACTTCCTAACTAGTGACAATGGCTTTTGGGCTTGCAACAGAAATGAAAGAATTATAGTTTAAATGTGCTAAATGTTAGTGTTCTTAGCCTTGGCTTTCTATTACCACAAACTAAAGTAATGAAAGAACAATAACTAAATAAACATGAAACAAAAGTAAATAAGATTAATAAATCCCATCTTGATAATTCATGTTGACTTTTAACTACATTGAGGAATATCTATACCAGCTCAACAACACTCAAATTATGAATAAGACCAGAATTCTAGTAATTTGTATTTGTATGTTCGCCTCTCTCCTATACTCACTTAACAGTACAGTATGCAATGAAAGCCGGCATAGACTAATCGTATTATACACAACCATAAATCATTTATACAGCATTCTTACAGCACTAGATCTTCTTAAGTCATGTCCTCAAAAACAAATGCATGTGTTTGAAAGCATTCTCTGTGGAGATTCTTGGATTGGATACAACATAATTAAGAAAACTTGAATTATTAATGTTACTAGTTTTCTGTAATTTTTGTAACGTGTATTAGCTACCAACTCTTATATATTCTTTAGAGCAGTGTTTTTCAACCAGTGTGCCGTGGCACACTGGTGTGCCGTGAGAGATTCTCAGGTGTGCCGCGGCAGACTGACAACAGTGCGGGGGTGTCCCTCTTTCAAATTTTAAAATATTGGGAGGTATGTGACAGGCTCATCAGGCATCATTTACAACCATGACATTGACATTCATTCACTGACAATCATTATGATTGTTTGTGAATGAATGTCAGTATGTCATATATAGTTTGTAGGAGGCATGGCATTAAATCACAGTACATTGTGTGTGTGTATATATATATATACAATATATATATATATATATATATATATATATATATATATATATATATATATATATATATATATATATATATATATTGTATATATATCCTGTATTAGGCTACAATGTGTGATTTTGTAAAATTTTGGGATGGTGGTGTGCCAAAGGATTTTTTAATGTAAAAAAGTGTGCCACGGCAAAAAAAAGGTTGCAAATCACTGCTTTAGAGAACAACATTTTATAAACCAGCAAAACCACCTTCATTGTTCAGAAACAATTCCAAGCAAATAAATTAGTTTTAAAAGTTGTATGTGTGAGCAACTATGTTATACAACTGCATAGTTTTTAGACTATTATTTACAGATCTAGGTAATAGGCTTGCTCCCTCAAGCAGATTTCCAATGCATATGGTTAATGCACAGCAAGAGTACCTTATAATAAGGATGCCTTAGGCGCTCACAGACAGAAAACACACTTAACGTCCCTTGAACCAAACTACATGGAATCCAAACATGGGTAATGTTCTGTTAAATGCTATTCTAAAAATTACATACCCATCCTATTGATGGAACATTAATTGCACTTGTATTTGTCAGTGCACTTTTAAAAACAAAATATATATTTTTTAATATTTGTATTTTTTTGACCATTTGATACTATACATTTTTACAGTTAATATTATTGCATTTTTCATTAAGCTATTATTTTAATTTAATATTAATATTTCCATTCCAGAAAAAAATCTACCCACTAAGATGGTTTATAAATGTTTTTCAAGAGACTAGTTTAAAGTTTAAAGTGTTTGAAACCAAGTATAAGCAAGATGGGAAGTCAAAGTTGGCTCCTTCAAAAGTTGAACAAAGTTTAAACATTAATGGCTAGATTATGAGTGGAGCTCTATTTAGCGCTTTCACTAGAGTGCTAATTGTGCTAGAAGTAAACTTTTTGCACGTGTCAAGTCATGCTTGTATTATGAGCTGAAATTAAAAAGTTATCATGCTCGAGCTAATTTGACACACACAAACAGCTTACTTGTAGAACAATTAGAATATCTTGCGCGCGATCCCTTATTCCCCCCTTAGAAGTCAATGGAGAAAAAAAAAGTGGAATAAAACCCTAACACCCTACTTGCGCGCTAATCAGAATTCAGGTTTTCTAGTGTGCTAATCCAACGTGAAAATATGAATATTTCACATTCCAATGTTCTTCACATAGAACAATATGTTCTATTTATTAAAAAAATACATATATATATATGATGGTATTTTGGCACAACATATATCTATACCTAAATATATATGATTTTATATATACACACACACAGTATGTATAGTTATATGCAGATATTTATATAGCAATATCTATTTATAAATACATAGAGCATCATCTGCTATGTGCAGAACACTAGAATGTCAAATATTTACAGTAAATACACAATTAAAAAATAATATTGCATACATTTGATTTTACATGTTTTCAGTTACTTAACTGCAAATGGCTCCAATGTGTTTATATGTATATGTGTCTATAAATACACATACACACACACATATATATATATATATATATATATATATATATATATATATATATATATATATAATGTGTGTGTGCATTGGAGCCCTTTGCAGGTAAATGTATGTGTTTATATTTCTGTAAATACATATATACACATATAAATACATATGTGTAACTGTGCTTTGTAAAATATTTTTTATTTGTATTGTGAGACTTTTATGTTTCGTGAATCAGTTAACCCCAGCTCTGAGAACATGCTAACCCATTGAGCATTAACTTGAATTGCGCTCAAGTGATCGCATTTACTTTCAACTGATCATACCAGCGCAATTTAACCTGCGTGCAAGCGATCACGAAAACCCGATATTGCTTGAGCGCAAAATTTTGCACTCCACACGCAATCTTGCCCTAAATTAATTAACAAAACTGAACCTAAAGCATTCTATGGGGAAGCTCAGTTAAGTTTTTAACCCTTGATAAATAAATCTAAACTAGGTATCTAGATTATTTTCCTTTAAATAAACAGCAGATTTTGTACCAAGCTTCCTATTATGTTCTGCTCATTTTGTAAGTATATATTTTTTTTAATAAAAGCATATTTTGTTCATAAACTGAAGTGGTACCACAGTTGGCAGGAGAATTGACAATTTAAGAACTAAGTGCCTGCAAGCACTAAAAACTGTAATGTTTCCAGGCAACATATCCATTAGGGTAAAATGAGTTTAAAGTCCTTTTATACTGCCTTTTTTTATAGAATAATAATGTAAATTTCTGCACATGAAATGTAATTAAATATTTCCTACAGGTACACACACTTCATAATACAATAAAATCATATTTTTGGATGTAAAACTACAAATAAAAAAAAATAGCAAAAAGCTATATGGTTTAAATAAAGTGTCATATTTTACTGGTAAGTTGTTAGACCATTAACTTTTAACATTAGAATAGAGTGGACAGTCAAAAACATACTACATTCTCCAACATCTCCTGAATATGATTATAATTTTGTTAGTTGCAGATCATATGTTTTACTAGGCAAAGTTATTCTTCATAAGTATTGTATTTAATAATAAATATTTGATGATAGATAGATGATAGATAGATAGATAGATAGATAGATAGATAGATGATAGATAGATAGATAGATAGATAGATAGATAGATAAACAGACAGACAAATCACTTGCACATTTCAATTTACTTCATCCAAAATTCATTATGCGGTCATTCAGAATTTGCCTGTTAATGAAAATCTGTTCATCCACTATTTTCTATGGGACATGTCTTCTAGGCAGTTGAGTCACAGTTAGTAGCTACAGGCTACTGCTATATGACAGCAGCAGCATAATTTTTAATCTACTTTTATTATGAAGTCAGGATTGTGTGCAAAAAAAGGAAAGCTTACATGCTTATTGGATGACACAGGAATCAATCAACTGATAAGGGCATTTCTAGATCATTACTGCAATTTAATTTTTCTTGCATTAAAATAAATCAATAACTAAAACATAATTCTATAATTTGAGAGAGTGGAACATTTTTATATTTAACTATTTCTTAAACCAAATAAATAAGTGATATTTTGCAGCACTAGGCATTAGCTTTAAGGTTATTCCTGCTGAAAACTTTATCAACAGTTTCCACAAAATCTGTATATCTATAGAATTTGTGTTTTGTAATTGTACAAAATATTAACCATAGAGATGTAAATATTGTATTTGCTACCACTGTAGAGAAAACGAACATGCACTTTGTTTAGTATTTTTGTTTGCAAGCTTTTGCAAGGAATTCAATCAATGTATGTATAATCCACCTTGCCTACAGTGAAAATAGATTTTAATAACAATGGGAGTTTGCAGGCAAAGTGAAACTTGTACAATAGTTATTTTTCTTCACTTCACATATCTATAATGATTCTTTGTATTTAATATTTCCAGAGCACAACCAAATAATTATTCAAGTATTGGTTTAAGCTTTATCATGATTTAATAACAATGGGATCAATACATTTTAGTTAATATTTAATCTCTACACATAACATAAAAGAGAAATATTAATTATAATAAAAGCAAGGCATTCTAAAACGTACAGGTTTAATGACAGCAATTAGAAATGTAAGTGTATTATTACATAGACTGTCATGAAGGTCAAAAAGAAAATAACCTGATAGAAATGGGAAACAAAGGATGCTAAAGTCATAATGTGAGCCTGTTAACTAACCAAAGTAAATATGATAATGCAAATAAAATCATTTATTAAAAGACTCTGGATGTAATTATAAGTTGTAATACATTTTAATCATTGCAGCGTATAGGAGTTTAAATGAGAAAATTGTAAATGTAAGTTTAGCAAACCAATGAGTGTTTGCTTTTTATGGGGTTTTTTTTCTGTCTACCTTCTCTGGTATGTGTGATTAGTCATACTTAAAGGGACAGTCTAGTCAAAATTAAACCTTTGTTATTCAGATATGACTTGTAATTGTAATCAATTTTCCAATTTACTTTTATCATCAAATTTGCTTTGTTCTCTTGGTATTCTTAGTTGAAACTAAACCTAGGTAGGCACATATGCTAATTTCTAAGCCCTTGAGGGCTTCCTCTTATTACATGCTTTTTAACAACAAGAGACTGAAAGTACATGTGGGCCATATAGATAACACTGTGTTAATGCCTGGGGAGTTATTTAAGATTTAGCAAAACACAGTGCTAAATGCAAGTCAATAGATAATAAACAGTCACAGTCATGTGATCAGGGGGCTGGAATAAGGTTCTTAGAAACAAGGTAATCACAGAGGTAAAAAGTGTATTAATATAACTTTGTTGGTTATGCAAAACTGGGAAATGGGTAATAAAGGGTTTATCTATCTTTTAAAGCAATAAAAATTATATCGTAGACTGTCCCTTTAAACAAGAGAATGGAAAAAATAATGCTTTTACTAATTGAAAAAGCCTGTGGCTTTAAAAAAGAGCGAAGGCACCTTAGAAATATCTGTAGAAAGTTCCAATGCAGTCCTCACGAATGAGGAGAAAACAGATGCTGTGTGATCTTTGTGGACCGACCTAACCGCTTGTGTGCAGTTTGGCGTTACCGGTCCATTAGTAGAAGGCGGCTTTTGAGAGAATCTCACCTTACGATCTTTGCGTCCAAAGCAATCTTTAGTGTATACAAAGATAATTTATGTTGTTTGAGATCCTTATAGGATACAATGTTGCAAACTTATGGAAAGTGCAGCCTTGGTTCTTTGGTTCTTATCCCCTATTCCCTAACAAGGAAGGAAGTCCTGGGGGAAATAAGATACAATCTTGGCGGTCACTGACTGTGACTATATGATCTTCATTCACTTGAAGGTAGAAAGTACTGAGTATTACTCACAATAGTTGGTGGGCTTGGCAGTCGCTAGTAGCGACAGGAAATTTTTTATTCGTACTTGTTGGCAACGAATCGGCAGATTCCTATTGCAGAGTATTTCTTTGAAACAAAGTCAATTCTTATTGATTTCACAATAAGACAGGGTACAAAGTGACAACAGTGTCAAGGTCAACGCGTTTCGCACTTAGGCTTTATCAAGACATGTTTGTCTGTGTCACCTGAAAAAAATATTTAAATACTTCCAACTTTTCTGATTGGATATCCAATTAAATTAATTTAAGGTGGAATACAAAGATAGATGGGGTTGCAGTCTAAAGGTGGAATTCCCTAAATACATATCAATTTAGATGTATCACAAATATACACACAAGAATATTACATATATGTAGATTTAATCAGATTCTTATAACTGTATTACCGAGAAAAGTCTGGTCAGATAATAGACAATAGGAGACTAGATTTCTAATCATTAAAACTTTCATGCAAATATTATAGATGTAATGTAAGGGGAATTAGATATATAAGGGTATCTGAAAAGGATTGAAGTTGAAAGAGGAGAGAGAGAATATCTCTGGAGGTGTATAAGAAAATAGAGTTGATTTGCATTTAAAGGGGAAGAGCCCTTTATTATTTATCAAAATAGGTGTGTCATGACTATATAAGAGTCATTTAGAATATATCTTTTAAAGTGTCTTAATCAAAAGAGGCCAAACTCAACCAAATAAATTGTCCTTATAGTTGGAACTCATAGACATAATTATTCTTAAGTGGCGTGTAGGGCAGAATACAATATATGTAAACTTGTAATATAGGCATATCATAAGAAGGGGGAAATATCTAACTCTGAATTCAATCCTGTTGGGTGTAATGTGTCCATATTATAAATCATTTGTGCTTCTATTTTAGGAGTTGTTTCTCTAGATTGCCCCCTCTCCAATTTTGTTTTATTTTTGCTAGACCCCAGAATCTGAAATGTTTAAGATTATTTTTGTGAGTTTCTCTAAAATGTGAATATAGGTGTGTGTCAAGGTTCCCTCTGTCTATACAGGATAAGTGTTCCCTGATCCTCTCAAGGAGGGTTCTAGTTGTTTCCCCTATGTAATATTTTTTGCACGAACATTCAATAATATAGATAACTCCTTTGTCCTGGCACCTGATAGTTTCCTCAATCTTAAATTTGAAGTTATTAACCTCTATTTCCTTTAATTTGCAGCTATATTTGCAAGAGCGTCAACCAATACATGGGAAAAAAAACATTATTTTCTTTCCTTCTAAATTTACTTCATGACTATTAGTTTTTATGGGTCTTAAAAGTGCTTTTCAAATTTTTGGAAACAGAAAAAACACAGAGCGCAACCGCAACTCAAGGTAAAAGTTTTAATATTAAGTATGGCGCTATCAAACTGATTGCACTTACAAGATGTCTGTTACAATATCGTCTTTGTTATACAATTTCTCCGGCTGCACCAAAGTTTTTTTCACTGCTGACGTCACTTCCACTGCTATTGTATCCAAGCGTCTGTATGAAAGTCAGTAGCGCTGATGCAAATCACTACCGGTGGCAGTCTGTTTCAGTAACAGCAACTTGTGCATGTAAGGATAAGGGTCTGTAGTATTGTCCTCGGTTCTCCGTCTAGCATTTCATCCGATTGGTACGGACTTTCTCAAGACCCAGGACTCATGTTGGAAAGTTCGCGGGGATCCTCTATTTAATTATTTTTTAACGTATATATATATGTATTTAAATATATACACTTTTTTAGGAATTCTGTAGTTCCGAGTGGTTATCACGTTTTTTGAAAACCTTTTTTTGAAGTATTTTTAATGAATTTTGTTGAAGTATTTTTAATGAATTTTTTATGAAATTATGAAATTTTATACATTCATTGCGGTGTATGAATGTTTTTTATTAACTTAAAATAACAATCTCTTTCTATGTTTTAAATAAGAATAAAGTGTTTCAGTTTTAATGTATCAATGTACTTTTGTATTATATGTTATATCAGTTATGGAAGCTATACATGTGAATTGCGGTTAATATAGAAGTGAATTGACCACCGTTTTACTATGGGAAGGAAGGTGTGTCTGTATTATCTATAGGATTGGAGCATTCTTATCCAATCAAAATGCACAAAGACATTTAAATAGAGTATCCCCGCGAACTTTGCAACATGAGTCCTGGGTCTTGAGAAAGTCCGTACCAATTGGATGAAACGCGTAGACGGAGGACGGAGGACAATACTACAGATCCTTATCCTTACACGCACAAGTTGCTGTTACTGAAACAGACTGCCACCAGTAGTGATTTGCAATACAGATGATTGGATACAATAGGAGTGGAAGTGACGTCAGCAGTGAAAAAAACTTTGGTGCAGCCGGAGAAATTGTATAACAAAGGTGATATTGTAACAGACATCTTGTAAGTGCAATCATTTTGATAGCGCCATACTTAATATTAAAACTTTTACCTTGAGTTGCGGTTGCGCTCTGTGTGTTTTTTCTGTTTGCAGTATCGATTGGGCTGGGCACTCTTTAGCGTCCTGCAACAAAGACAGCAGCACCGCATTCAAGAAAAGAGAGAGGAGGATGCTGGATCGTACTATACAGAGCAAACAACGTGGAAACAATTCTACCATACTCCTCGAGTCATTAAGGTGAGAATTATAACATTAATTTATGTAACAAATATATGTACATATGTTCATAATAATAGGTTTATATGCAGACATAAGTTTGTGGTATATACCAATATTTATTGTCAAAATTGAAATATCATTTTTAGCTTGATTTTTATTTTTTTCTGCCAAGCAGCTCATTCTGATTAGTTTACATGATAGATCATATACAAGTAATTTGAATTTATCAGATGTGCTGGGGGACTCAAGAAAATGAATTACAACACATCTGAGCCCCAGCAGTTTTCAGTCAGTTAGCGCAGTGTTAGGGAGAGAAGTGTTGAATCAAATTTTTGTCTCTTCTATATATTATCCTAGGATATTCTGATACTTTATCCCCTATTACAGGATCTGCTTACACTAAGTGCCAATGTTTTTTCAGGATTTTATTAATTAATTTATAGTTACAATTGAAGTCTGTGATAAGATACTTCTATTATGTCTCAATTTCTTTCATTAGTATTGTCACTTTGTTTTTATAGGATAGCAGATTTTTTTCAATCTATTTTATCTACCTCTTCTTTTGCCAGATGCATGATCTTCTCATTGTACCCTCTTTCTCTAAATTTATTTTCTAAAATTGATATTTGTTTTTCATAGTCTGTGCTTCTAGAGCAATTTCTTTTTATTCTTAAATATTGCACTTTGGGAATATTATTTTTCCACCTCTCCAGGTGGCACCTTTTGTAGTGTACAAAGTTATTAGCATCTACTTGTTTGAAGTGAGTGGATGTAATTAATTGATTGTCAATAACTTCAATCTCTAAATCCAAGAAGATAATCTTCTGCTTACTATATGTGTAGGTAAAATTAATGTTCATATTGTTCTTATTCATATCATCACATATCTCTTCCAGCTCTGACACTTCTCCTTTCCACACGAAGATGACATCATCAATATACCTTTTGTATAGTACAATATTTGCACCCAGTCTATGTTGAGGAAAAAAAGATTCCCCCCAGTATCCCATAAAGAGATTTTCATAACTGGGTGCAAATCTTGTACCCATAGCAGTTCCTGTTTTTTTGTAAGTAAAACTTACCCTCAAAAGAAAAATAATTTTGATTTAAAATAAACCTTATCCCATCCAATATGAAGTCTTGCTGTTCTTTCATTAAGGTGGTATCTTTTTCTAGATTGGTCTTTACTGATTGAATCCCTAGTTCATGGTTTATAATGGTGTATAAAGATTTGACATCACAGGTTATTAAGGTGTAATTGTGTTCCCATTTAGTGTCATTTAAAATGTATAATATCTCTGTGGTGTCTTTTAGATATAAAGAAAGTCTCATAACATAAGTTTGGAGGAATCATCAATATATTTTGACAGATTTGAAGTGAGGGAGTCTATACCAGAGGTTATTGGTCTTCCCGAAGAGTACAATTGCAATGAAGTTAAAAACATAATTTAGCATTTTTGTCATATTTTAACAAGCCTTGCCTATTAAACATGCAAATGAAACTGGTTTATAATTTAAGAAAGGAATGTAACTTATTATTACTATTTCCTAGGGAAAAAAATTTATATACTATAATTAGCGTTTTTAGTTCTATAACTCCCACACTTAAAGAGAAATAAAGATACATAATCAACCTGCTGTATAAAGTAAGGCAGTTAATTTGAGACTAATTGTCCCTAGAGTTTTACTTACCATTTCTCTCCAAACACCCTCCAAACACCCCACCTCTGTGTGCTGCCCCTACAGCAGGATACTGGCAAATCTTGCAACCAGCAGCTGTGGAGGGTCTAGCTGCAGACACAGAGCAGCTGTGGAGGGTCTAGCTGCAGACACAGATTGGCTGATCCACTTGTAAGTGCTGTGCATGTTGCAATGTAGGCCCAGGTGGTTGTGATACAAAACCTCAAAGCTAATTATAAAGTATGCAGGGGGTACTAATTGAAGACCATATCTTCCTCTTTCTATTTCTAATACCATTTCTTACACCTCTTACTTGAGACACAGGAATTAAGTCAGACACTACCTTGTAAATTCAGGGCATCTAGGCAACACTGAGTTTTGGGGGTGCTACTGTAATGAATGAAGGCTCACAAACTGCTCAGCTCCCCTTAGAATGCTATTGCTTCCAGGAATGTTTTAATAAACAGAAGCAGCACCACTTCTTCAAGTATTACAAGAGTTGTTTATTGGAACATATATTGGAACATAACCATAAAAACATACGTTTCAGTCCAGACAACCTTCATCATGCTGTTCCAATAAACAACTCTTGTGATACTTGAAGAAGGGGTGCTGCTACTTCTTTTGATATAGTCTATGTTTGGGGTAAGTGCAGAGCCCTGTAGCGTGCACCCATATTTGCAAAGTGCTGGACATTTGATTTATACATTTATTAAACAGAAGCCACAGAGGAAACAGAGTAAATGGATATTAGTCAGATTTTGCAGGGTTTCATTTTTAAAGTGTGCCCCCTACTCAGTGCAAGCTTTGCCTTACACAGATAAGTTTACTATTCCAGCAAACTCCAGTAATTTCATTAGGAGACATTTCATCACTCGCAGGGACTTCCCTTGTTTTAAGATAATTCCACCAGGGCAGCCCCTTTGAGGGTCAGCATAAAAAAACATGTCTGATCTGGCGAGGAATAGATAATCGACCCATAAGTTTGATTTTCAAATCAGTATTAGAGTTTGTTCTGACAAATGTCATAGTTAGTTCAATTTCCATTCCCACGGCACCGCATGTCAGCCATCAGTCAATCACAAAATGCATATATGTATACTCTGTGAATTCTTGGACATGTTGAGTATTTGCTGGTGCTTCAGTAAGTGTGCATATACAAAGATTGTGCACAATTATATAATACAAGTGATTTGGAAAGTTGTTTAAAATTTTGTATATGACTTAAAATTGAATGTATTCTTATTGTCTGTACTTATTTTCAGGTGATTCTCTCTACTTGAAAATGCAGTAAATTTCACTAGAATGGCAAGACTAATATATGTTATCACCAAAAGTTGTTCTTATGAATATTTAATGAATACTAAGCAAGATCTCACACACAGATGACAAGTACTACACAAAATGCCTTTTAATTAATATAGGAAAGGTGTATTGCTTAGGGAATACTACCGAATGTCATCCCTTAAATGCTGACACACATTAGCATGTAAAAAATTTTGTGGTACCTTATCAATTATGTACATTTAGTGCATGTTAATAATGTTGCCGTATCTTATCAATAATGCAGATTTAGAACGTGTTTATAACGTTGTGGTATCTTATCAATAATGTACATTTAGAGCATGATAATTATGTTATTGTATCTTATCATTTAGAGCATGTTAATAATGTGTATGCATATTTAGACAGTGTTAATAATGCTATTGTACCTTATCAATGATGTATATTTAGACCATGCTAAAGGACACAAAACCCCAACATTTTCTTTCACGATTCAAATAGAGAATACAATTTTAAACAACTTTCCAATCTTCTTATATTATCTTATATTATCTT
Organism: Bombina bombina; assembly: GCF_027579735.1. NCBI lineage: Eukaryota > Metazoa > Chordata > Amphibia > Anura > Bombinatoridae > Bombina > Bombina bombina. The sequence goes on along the minus strand of NC_069502.1, from coordinate 376,764,315 downwards.
TTGTTGAAGAAGCTGCATTGCACTACTGGGAGCTGGCTAAACACATTGGGTGACCCAATAACATGAGGCATATATGTGCAGCCAATAATCAGCAGCTCCTGAGCAACCTAAGAGAACAAAACAAATTAGCTAACAGAAGTAAATTGGAAAGTTGTTTCAAATCACATGATCTATCTGAATCGTAAAAAAAAAAAAAATATGGGTTTCATGTCCCTTTAATCCATTCCCTACCAGAAATTTCAGAGAAGAACTTGCCCAAAATACCGGCAAATTTTTAGCATGTTTGCCGTCACTCCATTTAAACAGAAATAGAGCCTTGTTTTTTTTGTTTTTTTTTATTTAGCTGTCAAAACATATATTTTTTTTTTAAAGTAGACAACCAAAGGTATTGATCTAGGGCCACCTTGGTATTTTTCATATTTCCCCACCAAATGTGATTTCATAAAAAAAAACTTTTTTTACAAACTTTGGGTTTTTCACTGAAATTATTTACATTCCGCTAGTGCAATCATGGCACAAATGATTGTTAAAGCATCTCTGGGATCCCCTTTGTAAATAAATAGCAGATATACATGGCTTTGCCATTGCTTTTTGGTAATTAGAATACAACTAATTGCCGCTGCGCACCACACTTCTATCATTCCCGGCAGTGAAGGTGTTTATCAGGTAGCCTGTAAGGTTAATTTTGGCTTTAGTTTAGAGATAACCCTTCCTCCTGACACCTCCTACCTAGTGATGTTGCAAACCTAAAAATTTCAGTTCGCGAACGGCGGACTCGAACTTCCGCAAATGTTCGTGAACCGATGAACTGGGCGAACCACCATTGACTTAAATAGGCAGGCAAACTTTAAAACCAACAGGGACTCTTTCTGGCCACAATAGTGATGGGAAAGTTGTTTCAAGGGGACTAACACCTGGACTGTGGTGTGCCGGAGGGGGATCCATGGCAAAACTCCCATGGAAAATTACATAGTTGATGCAGTCTGGTTTTAAGCCATAAAGGGCATAAATCACCTAACATTCCTAAATAGTTTGGAATAACGTGCTTTAAAACATCAGGTATGATGTTGTATCGATCATGTAGTGTAAGGGTTACACCCGATTCACAGTGACAGACCAAACTCCCCGTTTAAAGGTACAGTATACACCAGAATTTTTATTGTTTTAAAAGATAATCCCTTTATTACCCATTTCCCAGTTTTGCATAACTAACACATTTATAATAATATACTTTTAACCTCTGTGATTATCTTGTATCTAAGCCTCTGCAAACTGCCCCTTTTTTCAGTTTTTTTTAAATATTTACACTACTGTTACAACAGATATGAGTGGTGACACTAGTTGGCAAGTGGGCCTGGCACACACGCTGGCAGGCAGGCAACTGCAATTAGATTACACTAGCAGACTGATGTTTCACAGTCAAAAAAGTTTTTTTTTTTAAATTTACACTACTGTTACAACAGATATGAGTGGTGACACTAGTTGGCAACTGCAGGCAGGCAACTGCAATTAGATTACACTAGCAGACTGATGTTTCCCAGTCAAAATTACACAGGCAAAAAAAACAAAAAACGACTGATGTTCTAGCCCTAAAAACATAATTTATGCTTACCTGATAAATTTATTTCTCTTGTAGTGTATCCAGTCCACGGATCATCCATTACTTATGGGATATTAACTCCTCCCCAACAGGAAGTGCAAGAGGATTCACCCAGCAGAGCTGCTATATAGCTCCTCCCCTAACTGCCATTACCAGTCATTCGACCGAAAACATGCAGAGAAAGGAAAACCATAGGGTGCAGTGGTGACTGTAGTTTAATGGAAAAATTACCTGCCTTAAAGTGACAGAGCGGGCCGTGGACTGGATACACTACAAGAGAAATAAATGTATCAGGTAAGCATAAATTATGTTTTCTCTTGTTAAGTGTATCCAGTCCACGGATCATCCATTACTTATGGGATACCAATACCAAAGCTAAAGTACACGGATGACGGGAGGGACAGGCAGGCTCTTTATACGGAAGGAACCACTGCCTGAAGAACCTTTCTCCCAAAAACAGCCTCTGAAGAAGCAAAAGTGTCAAATTTGTAAAATTTGGAAAAAGTATGAAGAGAAGACCAAGTTGCAGCCTTGCAAATCTGTTCAACAGAAGCCTCATTCTTAAAGGCCCAAGTGGAAGCCACAGCTCTAGTAGAATGTGCTGTAATTCTTTCAGGAGGCTGCTGTCCAGCAGTCTCATAGGCTAACCGTATTATGCTACGAAGCCAAAAGGAGAGAGAGGTAGCCGAAGCTTTTTGACCTCTCCTCTGACCAGAATAAACGACAAACAGGGAAGACGTTTGTCGAAAATCCTTAGTTGCCTGTAGATAAAATTTCAGGGCACGGACTACATCTAGATTGTGTAGCAGACGTTCCTTTTTCGAAGAAGGATTAGGACACAAAGATGGAACCACAATCTCTTGATTGCTATTCCTGTTAGTGACCACCTTAGGTAGGAACCCAGGTTTAGTACGCAGAACTACCTTGTCTGAATGAAAAATCAGATAAGGAGAATCACAATGTAAGGCAGATAACTCAGAGACTCTTCGAGCCGAGGAAATCGCCATTAAAAACAGAACTTTCCAAGATAACAACTTGATATCAATGGAATGAAGGGGTTCAAACGGAACCCCCTGTAAAACATTAAGAACTAAGTTCAAACTCCATGGTGGAGCAACAGTTTTAAACACAGGCTTGATCCTAGCTAAAGCCTGACAAAAAGCTTGAACGTCCGGAACTTCTGACAGACGTTTGTGTAAAAGAATGGACAGAGCTGAAATCTGTCCCTTTAAGGAACTAGCGGATAAACCCTTTTCTAAACCTTCTTGTAGAAAAGACAATATCCTCGGAATCCTAACCTTACTCCATGAGTAACTCTTGGATTCGCACCAATATAAGTATTTGCGCCATATCTTATGGTAAATCTTTCTGGTAACAGGCTTCCTAGCCTGTATTAAGGTATCAATAACTGACTCAGAAAAACCACGTTTTGATAAAATCAAGCGTTCAATTTCCAAGCAGTCAGCTTCAGAGAAATTAGATTTTGATGTTTGAAGGGACCCTGGATCAGAAGGTCCTGTTTCAGAGGTAGCGACCAAGGTGGACAGGATGACATGTCCACTAGATCTGCATACCAAGTCCTGCGTGGCCATGCAGGTGCTATTAGAATCACTGATGCTCTCTCCTGTTTGATTCTGGCAATCAATCGAGGAAGCATCGGGAAGGGTGGAAACACATAAGCCATCCCGAAGGTCCAAGGTGCTGTCAAAGCATCTATCAGAACCGCTCCCGGATCCCTGGATCTGGACCCGTAACGAGGAAGCTTGGCGTTCTGTCGAGACGCCATGAGATCTTTCTCTGGTTTGCCCCAACGTCGAAGTATTTGGGCAAAGACCTCCGGATGAAGTTCCCACTCCCCCGGATGAAAAGTCTGACGACTTAAGAAATCCGCCTCCCAGTTCTCCACTCCCGGGATGTGGATTGCTGACAGGTGGCAAGAGTGAGACTCTGCCCAGCGAATTATCTTTGATACTTCCATCATTGCTAGGGAGCTTCTTGTCCCTCCCTGATGGTTGATGTAAGCTACAGTCGTGATGTTGTCCGACTGAAACCTGATGAACCCCCGAGTTGTTAACTGGGGCCAAGCCAGAAGGGCATTGAGAACTGCTCTCAATTCCAGAATGTTTATTGGTAGGAGACTCTCCTCCTGATTCCATTGTCCCTGAGCCTTCAGAGAATTCCAGACAGCGCCCCAACCTAGTAGGCTGGCGTCTGTTGTTACAATTGTCCAGTCCGGCCTGCTGAATGGCATCCCCCTGGACAGATGTGGCCGAGAAAGCCACCATAGAAGAGAATTTCTGGTCTCTTGATCCAGATTCAGAGTAGGGGACAAGTCTGAGTAATCCCCATTCCACTGACTTAGCATGCACAATTGCAGCGGTCTGAGATGTAGGCGTGCAAAGGGTACTATGTCCATTGCTGCTACCATTAAGCCGATCACCTCCATGCATTGAGCTACTGACGGGTGTTGAATGGAATGAGGGACACGGCATGCATTTTGAAGCTTTGTTAACCTGTCTTCTGTCAGGTAAATCTTCATTTCTACAGAATCTATAAGAGTCCCCAAGAAGGGAACTCTTGTGAGTGGAAAGAGAGAACTCTTCTTTTCGTTCACCTTCCATCCATGCGACCTTAGAAATGCCAGTACTAACTCTGTATGAGACTTGGTAGTTTGAAAGCTTGAAGCTTGTATCAGAATGTCGTCTAGGTACGGAGCTACCGCAATTCCTCGCGGTCTTAGTACCGCCAGAAGAGCACCCAGAACCTTTGTGAAGATTCTCGGAGCCGTAGCCAATCCGAATGGAAGAGCTACAAACTGGTAATGCCTGTCTAGAAAGGCAAACCTTAGATACCGGTAAAGATCTTTGTGAATCGGTATGTGAAGGTAAGCATCCTTTAAATCCACTGTGGTCATGTACTGACCCTTTTGGATCATGGGTAAAATTGTCCGAATAGTTTCCATTTTGAACGATGGAACTCTTAGGAATTTGTTTAGGATCTTTAAATCCAAGATTGGCCTGAAAGTTCCCTCTTTTTTGGGAACCACAAACAGATTTGAGTAAAACCCTTGTCCTTGTTCCGACCGCGGAACCGGATGGATCACTCCCATTAATAAAAGATCTTGTACGCAGCGTAGAAACGCCTCTTTCTTTATTTGGTTTGTTGACAACCTTGACAGATGAAATCTCCCTCTTGGGGGAGAGAATTTGAAGTCTAGAAGGTATCCCTGAGATATGATCTCTAACGCCCAGGGATCCTGGACATCTCTTGCCCAAGCCTGGGCGAAGAGAGAAAGTCTGCCCCCCACTAGATCCGTTCCCGGATCGGGGGCCCTCGATTCATGCTGTCTTAGGGGCAGCAGCAGGTTTCCTGGCCTGCTTGCCCTTGTTCCAGGACTGGTTAGGTCTCCAGCCTTGTCTGTAGCGAGCAACAGCTCCTTCCTGTTTTGGTGCAGAGGAAGTTGATGCTGCTCCTGCTTTGAAATTACGAAAGGAACGAAAATTAGACTGTCTAGCCTTAGGTTTGGCTCTGTCTTGAGGCAGGGCATGGCCTTTACCTCCTGTAATGTCAGCGATAATTTCTTTCAACCCGGGCCCGAATAAGGTCTGCCCTTTGAAAGGTATATTAAGCAATTTAGATTTAGAAGTAACGTCAGCTGACCAGGATTTTAGCCACAGTGCTCTGCGTGCCTGAATGGCGAATCCGGAATTCTTAGCCGTACGTTTAGTTAAATGTACTACGGCATCTGAAATAAATGAGTTAGCTAACTTAAGGGCTTTAAGCTTGTGTGTAATCTCATCTAATGGAGCTGATTCAAGTGTCTCTTCCAGAGACTCAAACCAAAATGCTGCTGCAGCCGTGACAGGCGCAATGCATGCAAGAGGTTGCAATATAAAACCTTGTTGAACAAACATTTTCTTAAGGTAACCCTCTAACTTTTTATCCATTGGATCTGAAAAGGCACAGCTATCCTCCAACGGGATAGTGGTACGCTTAGCTAAAGTAGAAACTGCTCCCTCCACCTTAGGGACCGTTTGCCATAAGTCCCGTGTGGTGGCGTCTATTGGAAACATCTTTCTAAATATCGGAGGGGGTGAGAACGGCACACCGGGTCTATCCCACTCCTTAGTAACAATTTCAGTAAGTCTCTTAGGTATAGGAAAAACGTCAGTACTCGCCGGTACCCGCAAAATATTTATCCAACCTACACATTTTCTCTGGTATTGCAACTGTGTTACAATCATTCAGAGCCGCTAACACCTCCCCTAGTAATACACGGAGGTTTTCCAGCTTAAATTTAAAATTTGAAATATCTGAATCCAGTTTGTTTGGATCAGAACCATCACCCGCAGAATGAAGCTCTCCGTCCTCATGTTCTGCAAATTGTGATGCAGTGTCTGACATGGCCCTAATATTATCAGCGCACTCTGTTCTCACCCCAGAGTGATCACGCTTACCTCTTAGTTCTGGTAATTTAGCCAAAACTTCAGTCATAACAGTAGCCATATCCTGTAATGTGATTTGTAATGGCCGCCCAGATGTACTCGGCGCTACAATATCACGCACCTCCTGAGCGGGAGATGCAGGTACTGACACGTGAGGCGAGTTAGTCGGCATAACTCTCCCCTCGTTGTTTGGTGAAATATGTTCAATTTGTACAGATTGACTTTTATTTAAAGTAGCATCAATACAGTTAGTACATAAATTTCTATTGGGCTCCACTTTGGCTTTAGCACATATAGCACAGATATCTTCCTCTGAATCAGACATGTTTAACACACTAGCAAATAAACTAGCAACTTGGAAATACTTTTCAAGTAATTTACTATAATATGAAAACGTACTGTGCCTATAAGAAGCACAGAAAAAGTTATGACAGTTGAAAATTAATAAACTGAAAAGTTATAGCATCAAATCTTTGTAAAAAACACAATTTTAGCAAAGGATTGCTCCCATTAGCAAAGGATAACTAACCCTGATAGCTAACAGTGAGAGAGATCAGTAAACTGTCAGAAATTAAATAAAACGACTGCCAAGTGGAAAAAAATAGTGCCCAAAACATTTTTTCACCCAGTACCTCAGAAAATTAAACGATTTTACATGCCAGCAAAAAACGTTTAACATTAATAAATTGAGTGTTATTAAAAAGCCTGTTGCTAGTCCCTGCAAATTAGGCTAAAGTTTTATGCATACAGTATAATTCCAGTGAAGTGCCATTCCCCAGAATACTGAAGTGTAAAATATACATACATGACAGCCTGATACCAGTTGCTGCTACTGCATTTAAGGCTGAGTTTACATTATATCGGTATGGCAGAATTTTCTCATCAATTCCATTGTCAGAAAATAATAAGCTGCTACATACCTCTTTGCAGATTAATCTGCCCGCTGTCCCCTGATCTGAAGTTTACCTCTCCTCAGATGGCCGAGAAACAGCAATATGATCTTAACTACTCCGGCTAAAATCATAGAAAAACTCAGGTAGATTCTTCTTCAAATTCTACCAGAGAAGGAATAACACACTCCGGTGCTATTATAAAATAACAAACTTTTGATTGAAGGTATGAAACTAAGTATAATCACCACAGTCCTCTCACACATCCTATCTATTCGTTGGGTGCAAGAGAATGACTGGTAATGGCAGTTAGGGGAGGAGCTATATAGCAGCTCTGCTGGGTGAATCCTCTTGCACTTCCTGTTGGGGAGGAGTTAATATCCCATAAGTAATGGATGATCCGTGGACTGGATACACTTAACAAGAGAAAAGGGCTTTTTCACAGTCAAATTTTTTTTAAAATATTTACACTACTGTTACAACAGATATGAGTGATGGCACTAGTTGGCAAGTGGACCTGGCACACACGCTGGCAGGCAGGCAACTGCTATTAGATTACACTAGCAGACTGATGTTTCACAGTCAAAAAAGTTTTTTTTTTTAATTTTACACTACTGTTACAACAGATATGAGTGGTGGCACTGCAGGCAGGCAACTGCAATTAGATTACACTAGCAGACTGATGTTTCCCAGTCAAAATTACACAGGCAAAAAAAACAAAAAACGACTGATGTTCTAGCCCTAAAAAGGGCTTTTTGGGGTGCTGCCCAAACAGCAGAGATCAGATGAGTCCTTCAGGACTGTAGAGGACACTGAATACACTAGCCTAGCTATCAATTTCCCTAAAAAATCAGCAGTAGCTACACTGTCCCTCCTCTCACTAACAATGCAGGATCAGAATGAATCTAAAATGGCTGCTGCCCAGGAGCTGGGAGGGTCTGGGAGGGAGTGTCTGCTGCTGATTGGCTGTAATGTATCTGCAGACTGTGAGATACAGGGTCAAAGTTTACTCAATGATGACGAATAGGGGGCGGATTGAACATTGCATATGTTCGCCCGCCGCTGTGAACGCGAACAAGCTATGTTCGCCGGGAACTATTCGCCGGCGAACAATTCACGACATCACTACTCCTACCCCCTGATCCCTCTCAAATAGCTCTCTTCCCTCCCTCACCCCCCAATGATCACCACCATCTTAGGTAGTGTAGTGATCCTAGTGATCCTTCTCAACCCTCCCTGATCACCCCAAATAGCTCTCTAATCCTCCCCTACCACTAATTGCACCCATCTTTAGCACTAGCAGCTGTCTGCTTTGTACTTATAAATATATATATATATATATATATATATATATATATACATATATATATTTCTTTCTTTTTACATTTTTCTGTAGTGCAGCCAATAGGATTCTTCTGTAATCAGCCAATAGGATTTCAGTAGCTCTCATGCTATTTGCTGATTTGAATTTAAAGACTCAAATCAGCCAATAGGAATTCAAGGGCTGCCATTTTTAATGGCTGTGATCGTACGAAGAGGATCGTCCACGCTCCATGGCTCCGCGATCGCCGGTCTTCAGTTCCAGAGTCGCCGGTCTTCAGCTTCGCGGTCATCGGCCTTCAGCTCTGCGGTCATTGGTCTTCTGGAAGAAGAAAGAAGAGGTTGCCGCTTGGACAAAGACTTCACCGCCTGGAACAGGACCTTCTCCGCCGGACTTCAGGAACTGTAAGAACCAACCTAAGGGTTAGACTTAGGTTTTTTTTTTTGGGGGGGGGTTGTTTTATTTAGATTAGAGATGGGCACTTCTTAAAAGAGCTGAATGTCCTTTTAAGGGCAACCCCCATACAAATGCCCTTTTCAGGGCAATGGGTTTAGATTTTTTAGTGTTAGGTTCTTTTATTTTGGGGGGTTTGGTTTGGGGGGGGTTTACTGTTAGGGGTGGCTTAGTATTTTTTTTTATGTAAAAGAGCTGATTTCTTTAGGGCACTGCCCTACAAAAGGCCCTTTTAAGGGCTACTGGTAGTTTAGAATTAGATTAGGGGGTGCTTTTATTTTGGGGGGCTTTTTAATTTTTATAGGGATTAGGTATAATTTTTTTATTTTTGATAATTTTGTTTTTTATTTTCTGTAATTTTAGCTTTTTATTTTATGTAATTTTAGCTTAATTTAAACTTAGTTTTTTTATTTTTAAAGTAATGTTAGTTTTTTTTTTATTTTAATTGTAATTTAGTTTTAGTTTAATTTATGTAATGGGGTTAGTTTAGGGGGTGTTAGGTTAGGGGGCTTAGTGTTTAATTATTTCTGTTGTGGGCTTTGGCGGTTTAGGGGTTAATACTTTAATAGGTTTATTGCTTTGTGGGTTAATGGCAGATTAGGGGTTAATAGTTTTATTAGCTAGTTTGCAATGTTGGGGTTGACGGATTTAGGGGTTAATACTTTTATTAGGTAGTTCGCAATGTGTGTGAATTGCGGGTTAGGGGTTTACAGTTTAACCAGGCTTATTGCGTTGTGGGGGTTGTCGGTTTAGGGGTTAAAATATTTATTGTTAGTTCCGATGTGTGTTTGATGGCGGATATAGGGGTTTTTATGTGGGTTTTTATGTGTCGGGTATATTTTTTTGGAAGCAGGTTAGACTTTTACGGGAGATTTTTTTTTTTTTTTTATAATTTTCTTAGGCGCCGGCAGTTTCTAAAGTGCCGTAAGTCACTGGCGACTCCAGAAATTTGTATTTACGCTCATTTCTGGACATTACTAGTTTATCCGACTTACAGCACTTTATGAACTGCAAGCACGGTATATGTAATACCCCGACGTGCGAGGGGAAATTATGGGCGGTGCAGGTTTCAGTGCTTGCGCTTAGGCCTGCGCCGTATATTTAATCTCACCCTAAATGTAAAGCATTATTGCAGCAGGACATTCTCAGTCATACTCAGTCTACTTGCTCTTTTGCAAGGATGTGTATTCTATTTCTCAAGCTAGGGAAATTTCAAGTAATACTAATTAAGGTAAGTGCAGTGACAGGACAGATGGATAACCTTAGACACTGATGTATATTTGTAGTCATTAACCAGAAGTACCTAGATACTGTTCTCATTAAAGTAAACTAAAATTGATTTTAGAAAACATTGCTGACAGACAGTGATCTAGGGTTTAATAAAGGAAAGCAAAACATAAATAATTAGTGGCCCAAAAAGGTATCCTTAAATAAAACTTACATTTGAAAGTGTATAAATAAATGTAAGGAATAATTCTTTGCCCCCAATAAAAAAAAGCTATCCTAAATTAATTAGGTGATTTATCCTACTTATTTAGCTTAAACAATCAGTCTACTAGGCCTTCCATTTCCTATGTTCTATGCAGCACAATCACGAAGAGACGAGCTTTAGTGATTCAGCTGCACTTAATAACAGGAATTGCTCAAGCTGGAGATGCCTTTGGAGTTTGATAGAAGGCCTCTTAGAATAATATCATATTTTTTATATTTCAATGCATGAATTTATTTTTAAGAAATTACTTTTTTTTATTGTATGTTTAACTACTGCAAAATGGTTAAGTACATAGTCATATTTGTGCTCATTTGACACCCCATAGGAAGATAAAGATGGTGACCCAAACAGGAGCAGACAAATGTACAATCACTAGCTGTATACTTTTTGGAATAACTGGAGTGTGTTCCAAGAATGCAACTTTGACTACTTGTTTATCCCTTTTGAATGGATGAAGTACAAAGTAAAATAAGGGAATTAGTTAAAATTAAAATACAAAAAAATAAATTTCTATTTTTATAATAGGATTTCCCTTTAACCCACAGCCTTCCCCAAGGTACTGTTAAGAATATTTTGGTATACCAACTAGAGCCACATACTTTTAAATATATTTACCAATGGTAATGTTGGTAATGTTGAAGCTATTACCATTCAAACAAAAAAAAAACTATTGTTTGCTTGTTATATTACAAATGGACTTATTGAAAATATAAAAAAAAATACATTATTGAGATTCAGATAATACTAATAGGATACATTGCAATTTTAGAATATTTTATCATCTGCACAATTCCCTTTTTAGCATTTGTTAAACCGTTTAGTTTTAATGAATGGTGCGATGATTTTTACAATGTATTGGCAAACAGCAAGGAGCTAGAACAAGAATACAGACTTTATCAGCAGCATCCATCTTAACAACAACTGCCCGCCCCCTCCGATCACACGACTAAAATGTTAACTGTTTAAAACACACAGAGTGAACTAAGCATAACTATTGAACTTAAAATATAACATAAACCATATTCATCATCAGGGCTGTCTTTAAAACAGGGCAAAAGGGGGAGCTGACCAGGGCCCAGTCTGTTGAGGAGCTTAAGAGTCCTAAAAAAAAATGTTTTTTTTGGGGGGGGGGTTTGGTTCATGCCAGACTGCTGATGTCATGTGACATTTGAGGCACACACAGTCAGTCCTAATACTGTCAAAGTCAAAAGTTCTCTGCTTATATTTATTTGTGAGAAATTGTGACAGACCTTGACACTGTCATGTGACATGCCAAGCTAGTGCCATGTGCTGTTTTAGATGTGCACTGTGCAGCACTGAATGCTAAGACCTAACTCGGCATCCAGCCAATCCCACTGCATCAGAAAAAAGTTTTGCTTGGGTTATCACTGTTACCAGGTAACTGCTCTGTTGGTGGGGATTGTTTCTGAGTAGCGCTGACTATAGGAACATGCAGCAGAAAGCTGGAGCAGCAGGCACGTGAGGATTTGAGCATCTGGGCAGCTGCACACACTGCTCTCTTCAGTCTTGAGGTTGTGTGACTTGTCTCACACTGTATCCATGCAGTCTTGGACAGACAGCATCCAGTCTGCTGGTCCCCTTAGCCATGCTCTTTGTGCTGTGGCCCTAAGATCCACTAACTGAAGTTTGTTAGGGGAACAGTGCTTTGTAGAAAGGTGTCAGTTTGAAGAATAAGTGAGTGCACACACGCCTCTCCAACATGCAGCATTGTCTAGTGCAGGGTGACAGGGAACTTGTTCCTAGCAAAGAAGTTACATGTGCTGCTCTGGCTGACACATTAAGGTAAGGTTTATTTTTATAGTTTTCTTTTCTCTCTGTCTCAGATTTTACAGCTTCCCATAGTAGTTCTGTTGTTCCAGTCAGTAAACTTATATTTGTCTGCACCTGCATGCTTCCTCCTCAGTCTTTACCTTGCTTTGCTCTTGTTGGCTGCCCTAAATCTATTTAACCAGCTAACCTCACACCAGAATCAAATTCCAAAACATATTAAATGAATCCACAGTGGAGGAATTTATATATTTATTTACTTATTAGTACTACTTAGGTCCAGTTTCACATATTGCAAAAAAACATATATTTTTATTTTTTAAATGAATGGATCATCCACTGCTGGGCTAATAATTAAAAAAAAAAAAAAAATAAGTTGATTTAGTTTGTTTGTTTTTTGGATGTTGGGGTGGAGAGCAAAATTGCATGGGGGGGGCAAGAAAATGTTTGCCCAGGGTCCAGTCAATATTAAAGACAGCAATGCACATCATTACATCTTCCCCTTCAAATATGAAACACTCAATATGAGACAATGTCTTCCCATATGTTTGGTTTAATAGTTTGACCATAAGGAGAGAAAGTAACTGCTGACTCACTAGCAGTACAATCAGTGTCAAGTTGAGAGTCATTCCCAGCATTATTGCAAGCTGATGCACTTATGTTGTCCTCAAAGTCCTAAGTAAACTTTTACATCCATGTTAGGTAATTCTGTGCATTCATTGCTTTGCTCTTTATTGTCATTGCTGCTTGATTCCCCCAGTAAAGTATTTGCTGCAGTGTCTGGTCGAAGATGACACCGGTTGCGTCTCAGTTTATGTCCACACTTGGTTTCGATTACATATGACCTTGGTGAATCAGCTTCACTGACAATTCAAGCAAGTTCCCATGTATCCCCAGTTACTCTGTGTCTAACAGCTTGCCCAGCCCTGAGTAGACAAAATAACTTGGTAAATTTGTCAAAATACAGTTTTTGCTTTTTCATGTTTATGTTCCTCTGACCTGTTACCTGATCCTGTTGGATAGTCTGAGGCTGCAATTTCTGTGGTGCAATAGGTACTGTGGTCCTCAGTGCTCTACCCATGAGCAGCTGTGCAGGTGAACATAAACCATCCATGGGTGTTGCATGATAGTTTACCTGGCCTAGGTACACATTCTGCCCTGATGATTGTGCTTTTCAGATAATGGATTTGGCTATGCCAACATACTTCTCAGCTAAACCATTGGCTAGTGAGAGATACAGGCTTATTTGTTTGTGCCTGACTCCCCATTCACGCAGAAAGCACTGGAATTCAGCACTCGATAATTGCAGGCCATTATCAGACACAAGTTCTTTGCACACTCCATGTCTCGAAAGTATTGTTTTGGAAGCCCATATGATTGCTGATGCTTTTAGATTTCTCAGCTGTAATAGCTCAAATAATTTGCTGTAGTAATCTACTACTATCAGGTAGTGGTTGTCCTCAAAATGAAAAATATATGTGGCCAGTCTCTGCCATGTCCATGAAGGAGTGTTCCATGGTGTAAGAAGTTCCTTTGCCTTGTTTTTTTAAATGTCTGGCAGGTTTCACATATCTTCACAAGTGTCTCAATATCAAGGTCCAAATTAGGCCAGTAATTTAAGTCCTGTGCTCTGCACTTACACAGAGTAATGCCCAAATGTCCCTGGTGAATTTGCTCCAGTACTTCTGCCTGCTGTGATTTAGGAATACAAATACGGTCACCCATGAATATGATATCAGTATAAAAAGATTGTTCATTTCTCACAGGCCAGAATCCCTGAAACTCAGGAGAAAGCTTCTTTCGTTTTTCTGGCCATCCATTGCACATGACACAAATTAGTTTTTCTAGTACTTTTTCTTGTTTGGTATCTTGACTAATTTTTTCCAGCTGTACATGCAGCTATTGGAATATTTACTAGTATTGAATGTACCTGTTATTCCAATTCAGGTTCATCCCGTGCTTCATGTCATTCGGGAAACAACCTAGACAGCGTATCTGCCATCAGAATTTCCTTTCCTGCTTTATATTTTACGGTGAGATAATACTGTTGTAGTTTCATAACCATCCTCTGCAGGCATGGAAGTATAGCAGATAGTGTTTTTGCATGATGTACTCCAATAATTTGTGATCAGTTTCCACAACCACTGGGTGACCATAGATATACTGGTGAAATGTCTCTCATCCATTACAAATGGCCAACATCTCCTTCTCAATTTGAGCATAATTGGCTTGTGTTGTTGTCAGAGCTTGTGAAGCATATGCAACAGGATGTCCTTGTTGAATCAGCACAGCACGTAACCCAAACTGGGATGCATCCACTTGAAGCACAGTGTCACAGTTTACATCAAAATATTTCAGTATTGGCCCCAGATGTTTAGTGATCAGTTTTTTTACTTTCTCAAATGTCTTTTCCATATTTGCATCCCAAGACCAAATAGCATCCCTTTGTAGCAATGCACATAGTGGGGCTGTCAGATGAGCGAGGCCCTGAGAAAACTTGGATAGATAATTGAAAATGCCTAATGATGTCTCTAGTTCCTTCCTGGAGGATGAGGCCTTCATGCTAATGACTGTGGTTATCTTCTTTGGATCAGGCTTTAAGCCCTCTTTGGTTAGAAGGTGTCCAAAATATGTAACTTCTTCTACCCCAATTTGCATTTTGTTTGGATTGAGTTTAAGATTTTTCTCCCGACTTCACTTGAGTAAGGCAATAAGGTTTTTGTCATGTTCTGTACGATCCTTTCCATAACCCAGCAAATCATCAATTATTACTTCAACATCATGCAGACCAGCAATCAATTCATGTGATTTATTTTGCAAAATCTCCTAAGCAGAAGCAATGCCGAAAAGGTACACTTGTGAAGCACCATCGTCCAAGGGGGGAGTTGAAAGTGGTCATGTGACTGCTGGGTTCATCAAGACGCAATTGCCAGTAACCAGATTGTGCATCTAGACACTAAACACTGTTGCTCCTACTAGCTTGTGAGCTATATCATCTATGGCGGAGAGTTTGTAGTGTTCTCTTATTGTTACTTTGTTCAAATCACGTGGGTCAATGCAAATACAAATTGCGCCTGTGTTTTTCTTCTCTACCACAACCATAGAACTGACCTATTCTGATGGTTCTGTGACCTCTTTTTTTACTACCCCCAACTTCTCCATCCTTGTTAGTTTGATTTTTACAATGTATTGGCAAACAGCAAGGAGCTAGAACAAGAATACAGACTTTATTCAGCAGCATCCATCTTAACAACAAATGCCCACCCCCTCCGATCACATGACTAAAATGTTAACTGTTTATAATACAGAGAGTGAACTAAGCATAACTATTGAACTTAAAATATAACATAAAGCATACACATCATTGCAAATGGAATATATAACAAATAAACAAAACTAAATGAACTAAAAACATGCACTTTTCCCCCTCAACCTCCAATCAATAACACAAACTTATGATCCAGATAGAGTCATTTTAAACAACTTTCCAATTTACTTTTAGAATCAAATTTGCAGCCACCAATTAGCAAATTAGCAAATAGCACCCAGGTGCTGAGCCTACCTAGCTATGATTTTCAACAAAGGATATCTAAATAATGAAGCAAATTAGATAATAGAAATAAATTGGAAAGTCATATGTTTAGGAGCCAGCCCATGTCTGAATCACTATATGGCAGCAGTTTGCATGAATGTTATCCATTTGCTAGGGCACTAGATGGCAGCACTATGTCCTGTAATTTAGTGTTCCAGGTGCCTACCTATGTATCTCTTTAACAAAGAATATCATGGGAATGACACAAATTTGATAATAGAAGTAAATTGGAAACTTTTTAAAAATAGTATGCTCTGTATGACTCACAAGTGAAATTGTTTGGGTTTCATATCCCTTTAAGTTAAATAATACTAATAGGATTGTGCATATTCATTTGTCATACCATTTAGTTCAGGTCAATTGTTTTGTAAGATTCAAGCAGAGGATTTGTTATCTATCTTTTAATATTTTGACAAGATAACAAATTAACCTTGAAAATAAACAAAGCGTGATGATAATTCTAAATTACTTTGGGAACACCAGAAGCAGCTGCTGGCTGCAGCAGGAAAAATTCCAGCAAGTTTCTTTGAAAATGTTGTTATTTTCTCCCCCAGCAATGTTATTTTAATGACAAACTACAAATTCTATTATTGCCAACTCTCATAATTTAACAGATGCAAACATTATTGCTCCCTTTGATTTTAATAATATAGATGAAAAAAACATGTGACAAACTAAATCAGGAAAAATTCTGATGTCTACATTTTTATTTCAAAGTTATAAAGTAAATATATTCAATGATATTTCCTTTGAAAAGGTAAAATATTTGAGGTATTACAAGTGTGTACTAACAAACACTTAATATATATAAGCTAATGAAGCTGACAAGCATGTCAGTAAACGTGGTGACAATAATAGGCTTTTCAAGATTTTGTACTGTCGCGCTCAAAAATATAATGTTAGATTAAGGAATTCAACGCTACTCTGATTTTTTGTTTTAAAGAAACATCTACACTCTGGCTATCTAAAATAAATGGTCTTGTCAGTATGGTGAGGTCCCTCAATTCTAGAAAACTAAATGAGCATGAAAAATAAGGTATAAAGTTATCTTCTTACCGCCACCTCCAATAATGTAAAGGGTGCTGCCATGTTAAAACCTAGGTTCTTTTGGGTGCTTTATGGAGACTTGATGCATATGTGTGAAACTGGGGGTTGTAACATATGTTCTTTCAAGGCTCTATAAGCACTCTGACAAAGTGGCCACAGAGCACCTGTCACTTACATTCTAACAAGCCTATCACTGTCAGTGTGCACATGTATAGCCATAAACAACTGTGCTTGCTTGTGCACACACTACACCTCCTGACTGTCCACCTGCATATGGAATTCTGGGACATAAGGCAGTCTAGAAGCTAGCACAGATTTAACATTTCAGTTATACTCTCGTTTCTCTCCAGAATAGATTCAAAATATCAACAACAAATATTTAAAAACTTGTATGATACCTGCAACTAACGTTATTACTCTTCTTCATATACTCAGTCTTATTAAGAACATTAGGCGTTACTATTCCCTGTCACCTAACCACTGTTTTATGTCCTTTTAAGAACATGTAATGGATTTATGTTGTTTAGGTTACAATTTTATTTGAACTGATGTAGCTTAATATAGCAAGCTAAATCTAATTTACAAACATATCCATATATTCTATTGACAAAATTCACTAATGGCCCTTTCTAATCCTTCTCTACAGCGTCATCAGTTCCCATATTATTCTTAGTAGCTGATTTAATACAGATGGAGACATAATTGAGCTTTAGTGAAAAAGCAGCATAATAACATCTTGATGTGACAAAGCTAAATACAATAACATCTAGGAGTATTGTTCCCACATAGCCAGTATTTTACCAACATGACTGGTATTTTTAAGCATCAAGTCAAGTTAGATACATGAAAGGGACAGTAAATTCCAAATAAAACTGTTATGATTCAGATAGGGCATATAATTTAAAACAACTTTCCAATTTACTTTTATCATCAAATTTGCTTTGTTTTCTTGGTATTGTTATTTGAAAGCTAAACCTAGGTAGGCTCATATGCTAATTTCTAACTACTTGAAGGCCGCCTCTTAGCTGAATGCATTTGACAGTTTTTACAGCTAGAGGGTGTTAGTTCATGTGTGCCATATAAATAACATTGTACCCTTGCCCATGGAGTTATTTGAGAGTCAACACTAATTGCCTGAAATGCAAGTCTGTCAAAAGATCTGAAATAAGGAGGCATTCTACAGAGGCTTAGATAAAAGGTAATCACAGAGGTAAAAGGTATATTAATATAACAGTGTTGGTTATGCAAAACTGGGGAATATTAAATAAAGGGAATATCTATATATTTTTTTAAACAATAACATTTTTGGTATTTACTGTCTCTTTAAATATAGAAATAAAGGCCCTGCCAAGATAAAACATCTATGTGTGTTGAAGTCTAATTATAAAAAAGCTTTAGTTTAAAGTTATGCTGTCTAATCATTTATGCAAATGTATGCTTATAAGTAAGCATCTCCAGTATTTTCTTTTTCTCTACAGGAGAGGTGGAAACCCTATGTGCCAGTGAGACAATTAATTTTTGTCTAGTCAAAATAAGGTCTAGCTTAGCTATTTTGATAAAGAATATTATTCATTTGAACTATCTCATGTCATTTATCAATAATATTATTGTGTAAGGTGAATCATTAGAGAGATCTATTATTTAAAATATAAAAATGTGGCTGTGATGACATAAAAATATTTGACTGAAGTTTAGGTATATTAGATTTAGTGACTAAATCTCTTGCCATCCAAGTAGAACAATGATTAATCCTTATAAGAGCCTTAAATGGATTTTTATGTTTATGCATGATAAATATATTTCAGCAACCAAGCACAACATCTAAACACAAAAAAACAAGTTTTAAATGCATTTAAATATTCTCTTTTCAGAGCAAAATTTGCATTATTTTGCAGTCTAGGGACATTGTTTCTTTAGTATTGATTATCACATCTCCTTTGTTGTGACCAATTAAAGGCAACATTTAAATGATCTCCTACATCAAACACTCGATAAGTAGAATTTTTAGTGCAAAAGTTCAAAATCCTGCAGGATTCAAGCCTTTCAATATTCAATGTTAGACTGTAAAGCAGGTAAAAGATGTAATAAAATATATTACAACTTGTTTAACCTACACACATATTTTATGAGAGAAAATTATGACATTTAAAGGGATAGTAAACACCAAAAATGTTATTGTTTAAAAAGATAGATAATCCCCAAAAATAAATAAATGATATTATTTATAAAATGACTTAAATAGTGGAGAGAGAGTTTCACCCATTCACAATATATATATTTAGATTTAAATGTGTGCTAGCGATCTCTGTCTCAAAAGACACTCTTATACAACATAAGGTTTTGGTGCAGACCCTTTAAAAGTTAATTTATTTATAATGATAATATTTACCAATCCCCAGTTTTGCATAAACAACACTGTTATAGAAATATACTTTTTACCTCATATTTATATGAAACACATGAACGAATGCCCTCTAGCTGTGAAAAACTGTCAAATGCATTCAGATAAAAAGCGGCCTTCAAGGCCTTAGAAATTAGCATATGAGTTTACCTAGGCTTAGCTTTCATCTAAGAATACCAAGAGAACAAAGCAAATTTGATGATAAAAGTAAACTATAAAGTTGTTTAAAATTACATGCCCTATAAGTTTGAAAGTTTAATTTGGACTTTACTATCCCTTTTTAAGGATATCCAGGACATCTCTGATATATGTATGGTATAGTATTTCAGTAAAAGAAATAGGGATCAATGTAATGTACTGGTTTTTACAAGCTTTAAAATTCATTCATCTTATACTTCAAATAAAATCATGCTTGGTTTATAAATTTTATTTAACCCCTTTCATTCTTATCCCTTTATTCTAAACTATGGCTATTTCAATCATGGAGATTTCTCTTGAACATTTTATTATTTGACCACCTCTTTTGATGCTTTGTGATTTATTTTTTATTTTTTAAATAAGGGTTTAATACATAGGGGCCGATTTATTAACAGTCTGTCCAACATGATCCACTCAGCGGATCATGTCCGACAGACATCGCTGAATGCCGACAGCATACGCTGTTGGCATTTAGCATTGCACAAGCAGTTCTGGTGAGCTGCTTGTGCAATGCCGCCCCCTGCAGAATTGCGCCCAATCGGCCGCTAGCAGGGGGTGCCAATCAGCATGATTGTAGAGGATCGGGTGGGTTAATGTCCGCAGCCTGGAGGCAGCGGACAAGTTAAGGAGCAGTGGTCTTAAGACCGCTGCTTCTTAACTGCTGTTTCTGGCGAGCCTGAAGGCTCGCACGAAAACAGCTACATTGGGGCCGATACGGAGCATGTTAAATCAGCCCCAGGGTGTGGTATAATCCATTTAGGCTTCATAATATTTATAATGACTATTGCTCACAATATTACTGTGCAGGAAATTAAATATTTAAAGGGGCATTAAACTGCTAGGTACAACTACAATAACATAGTTACTTCTCACAATACTATTGTTTTTTTCCTTATATGGGTGGCGCCATTTTGAAGCTAAAGTATTTCCGCACCCTGTGACTGTGCCCCAGTTTAACGCACACAATACAGAGAGATATGTGTTTTTGCTGTGGCTGCATTGCTCTATATTAATCCTGAGGCTTTTTATATTTGTTATGTAATTTTTATACTGTGTCAAAAATGCAAAAATGTACAACTTCTGCTCTCTGTTGTGTCCAAGGTGCAGCCTTCCTTCAAAAAAGCAAGAAACATGACTTAGCTGTGAATATGAAACCTCTCTATTGCCTGGTGCAAATATATCTAAATTCTGCAATAGCAGCCCCCAATATGAAGATGCAGCACTTCAACAACCTGCGCCTGTATTGGGTTACAATAAGAGAAAAGATCTAAAGAAATTAGCAAGCACAGGAGGAGATACAATATCATGATGAGTAAAAATCCTGCTACTGTAGTTGTATCCAGTGCATTTGTTTAGTTACAAATGTAAATTCATAAAAAAATGTGGATATTCATTTTGTTTTAGCGATAAGCGGTAACAGGCGAAAGAAACAGAGGATATTCATTCTTTGTGTAAAGCATACTGAGGAGGCACAATTCTGTTTAAGTAACTGGCCACGAAAGAGGATATACCCCAAACACACCACAAAAGGAACCGATGACAGCTCATACAGATACGGGAACTTCTCCGGTGTAAGTAAGCTTGTACATCTTTATTCCCGCTTCTGGCATACATTTCAAAGAGCGCTGTCTCTTTTCACTTACAGCTCCTGCTAATTGCACGCTAACTGCTTCACTTTCACGGACATTGTTGAAGCGATATGATGAACTTTACTGTTTGGACTTTTTATTTGATATCAATTTTTATGAGTGTGAACCTAATGCATTGTTTATATTGATACTACATCGATGTTCAGATCAATTTGTTTATAGCAGTTTTAACAGTGTAACTAAATATAAGGTTTTATGTATGAATAATCATTTATTTCTTTACTGTTGATTAACAATCTTTTTACAGACTTAATTTTGTGGCTTCAGCAACTTAATATTCTTTTTGTTGCGCAAGGTAGACCATCAGTTTTTATATTCATTTCTTTTTAACCAAACAAATATCCGAATAACTACAACAAAATGAAAAAAAAAAAAACCTTTACCTTGTCATATACCATATACCTTTGAACCCTTATAATATTGTATCATTTTATTAGATAATATACAGTATATATATATTATTGTACATGTATTTTTTACAATGTATTTATGTTGTATTGATTGTAACTTTAATTACTGTAACTTATTGTAACTTAAATTTTTCAGTTTTCAGTAACTTTAGATTTCAGTTGCGCTAACCCGAGCACAAATTTAGTTTGCACTCATAATTATTATTATCGGTTATTTGTAGAGCGCCAACAGATTCCGCAGAGCTAATGCGTTTGTGTTTACTTTCAACTTGTAATATGCATGCAAGTAAACACAGGCTCATTATTTTAATATTGTTAATGTGCTAACGTTAGTGTGCCACTTGTAATCTAGCCCTATAATTTTAGTTTTATCATGTATTTATTTTTTGAAATTAGGAATCATTGTTTTAAATATAAACACCTGTATTTCAAAAACTAAAAACAGATAAACCTGCTTAAAACAGTCTAAAGTCATTTAGCAGCAATCCCTTGCACCTCGTTGAATTAGGTTGCAGTCATTTAAAAAAAAATAAAAAAATCCCATATAATCTAAATAAAGAAAATGATAAAAACACACTTTTATTTTTAAACTTTAATAATGCCTAAAAACTACTGAAGCATTCTAATTAACATTTTAGTTTGTAGTGATCACCAGACCAAGTCAAACTAAGACCATTATAGTCAAATACATTCAAAATTTTATGTGCATTGTAATATGCAAATCTATTATCAAGACTTCAATTACATTTAATTGTATCTGACCTATTAAGTAGCAATGCTGTGTGTTTTTTTTCCATAGTAACCAGGCTCCTTTAAACAGATATTAACTGCAAAGCATAAATGCAATAGAACGGTTACAACTCACCTTAGTATTGTTTTCCTTCTGTAGACGTATGTATGTATGTATTGGGTACTTCTAAAGCGCAGCTAATCACCCGTAAGGGTCTCAAGGTGCTGCTCATTTTATCGACCTCGGAAGGATGAAAGGCTGAGTGGGGATCGAACCTGCAACCCTTGGGTTGCTACAGAGCTCAGCCACAGCGCCTTAGCATGCTGAGCTATCTGTCCGGTTGCTGAGCTATCTGTCAGGACGCAACTCTCTTCAAAGCTATTTTCATGTTTTAATCCCTTACAGGTGCTAGTTGGCAAAGCTCCACATATGTATACTGGGTGCTGCAATCTTGTAACTTGGTTATTCTTTCACTACATCACAGAATTTTTACGTCTATATAACTATACAGATTGTGGCATTGCACAAGCTTGTGAAATTATGCTAACTGCTGGCCAAAATGCCAAGTGATCAAGCCTGAGAGCAAACCTTGTCCACTAACATGAAAAGCAAAAAACAAGGCAACATCACTGTGAATGTGCACTGCTTTTGTTACAGAGTGAAGAATACTTAGGGGCCGATTTATCAATGTCTGGCAGACATGATCCACTGTAATGACATTTAACATTGCACAAGCAGTTCTGGTGAACTGCTTGTGAAATGCCGCCCCCTGCAGATTTGCAGTCAATCGTACACGATCGGACGGATTGATGTCTGCAGCCTCAGAGCTGGCGGATGAGTTAAGGAGCAGAGGTCTTAAGACCGTTGCTTCTTAATTCCTGATTCCGGCGAGCCAATTAGAAGCATTGGGGCCGGTTGACCGCTTGGTAAATTGGCCCCTTAAGCTCAAAGATGGCAGAACCCAGCATGATAATATGAAGCTTCACCAACCATCACCTGCAATGGTTAAAATAGGAGGATGGCTTTGAAGAGAACTGGTAGCACAGGAGAGAAAAAAATAGCATAGTGATTTATACTCAATGTCCCTTTAATAAAGTGCTTGAATGAGTACTACTGGACATTTTCCAGCTGGTAGTGACATAACCATGCATTACATCTAGTTACATTCCCCCTCTGATGTTTTTTTCCCTAAATTTGCTAATATTAGTAGTAAATATTCTGCTTATAAAACAGTTAGCAATATTTGTTTTCAAGCATGAAATGTTTATTTATTTATTTTTTTCTCCCCCCATAATAAGAAATTCAGGGATTTCTATGAACATTTGTTTTCTCTTTTGGCAATATTTTTTCTCCAGGTCCTACTATTTCTTTAGAGATTTAGAAACCTCATCCAAACAGAATTTCCACTTACAATGTATCACTGCAGAAGACAGACACCTCAAGCCGTGCATTTCAAGAGAAAATAAAGGGCATAGAGATATATATAGTATTGTTTTGTTTGCATTCTTTATCCAACACCTTACAAGCCACAATGACTCTCACCCCGAACTGCCAATAAAACACACCAAGGGACTTTTTGATGCAAGAATAAATTTTATCTGTCAGTCTACAGATTTCCATATCTACTTGTAAACACAAAACACCTTAAAATCCAATCAGCAACAGACGTTAAGTGTGGCACTGAACATCAATCTTTTTACACTGTCCTTCACTTTCAGCATCACAAACCTTATGGCCATGTTCACAGCCCAGAGACAGAATAATATAAGTGTAATAGATGCAACACTACATTACCATTTGTCTTCTGATCCCCTCCCAATACTATTAAAATGACATTCAACGGACAAAAAAAGAAAACCCATTGACATAAAACAGTACTACCACAACACTTTAACCTTTTTTCTAATGTAAAAAATATTTATAAGTATATTTTGATTTGAAACTAACAGAAAACTAACAAGTTGTGATAGAATCTCACTGGATGATAAGGACAAGTCCCAAAGGTTTATTGGTGGACAGAGACACCACATGCATGAATAAAAGAACAAAAAACAAAAAAAAAATTATTCAGCAAAGGAGCAGCAGTTTTCAGAAAACACAAAACTTTAAAATATTTCCAAATGCCCTATTTTTAGATGCAACAATTGCATGCCACTTATTCTCTACTTCATCCTTTACCAAACCATCTCTAACCTATCTGCTTCTTGTTCCCGTCTCCCTTTCTCCTCTTGTCATTTTTATTTTGTCTCTACAGGGAGTGCAGAATTATTAGGCAAGTTGTATTTTTGAGGATTAATTTTATTATTGAACAACAACCATGTTCTCAATGAACCCAAAAAACTCATTAATATCAAAGCTGAATAGTTTTGGAAGTAGTTTTTAGTTTGTTTTTAGTTATAGCTATTTTAGGGGGATATCTGTGTGTGCAGATGACTATTACTGTGCATAATTATTAGGCAACTTAACAAAAAACAAATATATACCCATTTCAATTATTTATTTTTACCAGTGAAACCAATATAACATCTCAACATTCACAAATATACATTTCTGACATTCAAAAACAAAACAAAAATAATTCAGTGACCAATATAGCCACCTTTCTTTGCAAGGACACTCAAAAGCCTGCCATCCATGGATTCTGTCAGTGTTTTGATCTGTTCACCATCAACATTGCGTGCAGCAGCAACCACAGCCTCCCAGACACTGTTCAGAGAGGTGTACTGTTTTCCCTCCTTGTAAATCTCACATTTGATGATGGACCACATTTTCTCAATGGGGTTCAGATCAGGTGAACAAGGAGGCCATGTCATTAGATTTTCTTCTTTTATACCCTTTCTTGCCAGCCACGCTGTGGAGTACTTGGACGCGTGTGATGGAGCATTGTCCTGCATGAAAATCATGTTTTTCTTGAAGGATGCAGACTTCTTCCTGTACCACTGCTTGAAGAAGGTGTCTTCCAGAAACTGGCAGTAGGACTGGGAGTTGAGCTTGACTCCATCCTCAACCCGAAAAGGCCCCACAAGCTCATCTTTGATGATACCAGCCCAAACCAGTACTCCACCTCCACCTTGCTGGCGTCTGAGTCGGACTGGAGCTCTCTGCCCTTTACCAATCCAGCCACGGGCCCATCCATCTGGCCCATCAAGACTCACTCTCATTTCATCAGTCCATAAAACCTTAGAAAAATCAGTCTTGAGATATTTCTTGGCCCAGTCTTGACGTTTCAGCTTGTGTGTCTTGTTCAGTGGTGGTCGTCTTTCAGCCTTTCTTACCTTGGCCATGTCTCTGAGTATTGCACACCTTGTGCTTTTGGGCACTCCAGTGATGTTGCAGCTCTGAAATATGGCCAAACTGGTGGCAAGTGGCATCTTGGCAGCTGCACGCTTGACTTTTCTCAATTCATGGGCAGTTATTTTGCGCCTTGGTTGTTCCACACGCTTCTTGCGACCCTGTTGACTATTTTGAATGAAACGCTTGATTATTCGATGATCACGCTTCAGAAGCTTTGCAATTTTAAGAGTGCTGCATCCCTCTGCAAGATATCTCACTATTTTTTACTTTTCTGAGCCTGTCAAGTCCTTCTTTTGACCCATTTTGCCAAAGGAAAGGAAGTTGCCTAATAATTATGCACACCTGATATAGGGTGTTGATGTCATTAGACCACACCCCTTCTCATTACAGAGATGCACATCACCTAATATGCTTAATTGGTAGTAGGCTTTCGAGCCTATACAGCTTGGAGTAAGACAACATGCATAAAGAGGATGATGTGGTCAAAATACTCATTTGCCTAATAATTCTGCACTCCCTGTATGATTTAACATCTCTCTATATCTTCTTGTGTATTTAAATCTATTTCTTTAATGCCTCCATTATCCCTAACTTCTATCTCACTAGTTGACCAAGCAGACTTTTGTGCACAATATTCAAATACAACTCACACACTAAGGCCTAGATTTAGAGTTGGGCGGTAGCCGTCAAAACCAGTGTTGGAGGGTCCTAACGCTGGTTTTTACCGCCCTCTGGTATTTGGAGCCAGTCATTAAAGGGTCTAACGCTCACTTTACAGCCGCGACTTTTCCATACCGCAGATCCCCTTACGTCAATTGCGTACCCTATCTTTTCAATGGGATCTTTCTAACGCTGGTATTTAGAGTCGTGGCTAAAGTGAGCTTTAGAAATCTAACGACAAAACTCCAGCCGCAGAAAAAAGTCAGTAGTTAAGAGCTTTCTGGGCTAACGCCGGTTCATAAAGCTCTTAACTACTGTGCTCTAAAGTACACTAACACCCATAAACTACCTATGTACGCCTAAACCGAGGTCCCCCCACATTGCCGCCACTATATTTACATTTTTAACCCCTAATCTTCCGCTCCGTACACTGCCGCCAACTACATTATCCCTATGTACCCCTAATCTGCTGCCCCTAACACCGCCGACCCCTATATTATATTTATTAACCCCTAATCTGCCCCCCACAACGTCGCCTCCACCTGCCTACACTTATTAACCCCTAATCTGCCGACCGGACCGCGGCGCTATTATAATAAAGTTATTAACCCCTAATCCGCCTCACTCCCGCCTCAATAACCCTATAATAAAGAGTATTAACCCCTAATCTGCCCTTCCTAACATCGCCGACACCTAACTTCAAGCATTAACCCCTAATCTGCCGACTGGAGCTCACCGCTATTCTAATACATTTTTTAACCCCTAAAGCTAATTCTAACCCTAACCCTAACACCCCCCTAACTTAAATATAATTTAAATCTAACTAAATAAATTAACTATTATTAAATAAATTATTCCTATTTAAAGCTAAATACTTACCTGTAAAATAAACCCTAATATAGCTACAATATAAATTATAATTATATTGTAGCTATTTTAGGATTTATATTTATTTAACAGGTAACTTTGTAATTATTTTAACCAGGTACAATAGCTATTAAATAGTTAATAACTATTTAATAGTTACCTAGTTAAAATAATTACTAAATTACCTGTAAAATAAATACTAACCTAAGTTACAATTAAACCTAACACTACACTATCAATAAATAAATTAAATAAAATACCTCCAATTACCTACAATTAAACATAACACTACACTATCAATACATTAATTAAATACAATACCTACAAATAACTACAATTAAATAAACTAACTAAAGTACAAAAAATAAAAAAGAACTAAGTTACAAAAAATAAAAAAATATTTACAAACATTAGAAAAATATTACAACAATTTTAAACTAATTACACCTACTCTAAGCCCCCTAATAAAATAACAAAGCCCCCCAAAATAAAAAAATGCCCTACCCTATTCTAAATTTAAAAAGTTCAAAGCTCTTTTACCTTACCAGCCCTTAAAAGGACCTTTTGTGGGGCATGCCCCAAAGAATTCAGCTCTTTTGCCTGTAAAAAAAAACATACAATACCCCCACCCCCAACATTACAACCCACCACCCACATACCCCTAATCTAACCCAAACCCCCCTTAAATTAACCTAACACTAAGCCCCTGAAGATCTTCCTACCTTATCTTCACCTCGCCGGGTATCACCGATCGGTCCTGGCTCCGAAATCTTTATCCAACCCAAGCAGAGGCTGGCGATCCATAATCCTGCGGCTGAAGAGGTCCAGAAGAGGCTCCAAAGTCTTCATCCTATCCGGGAAGAAGAGGCGATCCAGACCGGCAACTATCTTGATCCAAGCGGCATCTTCTATCTTCATCCGATGAGGAACGGCTCCACCGTGAAGACCTCCAGCGTGGATCAATCTTCTTCCTCCGACGTCCAACTGAAGAATGACGGTTCCTTTAAGGGACGTCATCCAAGATAGCATCCCTCGAATTCCGATTGGCTGATAGGAATCAGCCAATCAGATTGAGCTCACATTCTATTGGCTGTTCCGATCAGCCAATAGAATGGGAGCTCAATCTAATTGGCTGATCGGATCAGCCAATCGGATTGAACTTGATTCTGATTGGCTGATTCCATCAGCCAATCAGAATTTTCCTACCTTAATTCCGATTGGCTGATAGAAGGCGCCTTTTCAAATTTCCTGATGAAACAACGGTCTCTGGTCAAAAAATGCGTTGCTTGTGAATAAAGCATTTACCTTTTAAGCATTAACGAAGTTATCAGCTTGTTTGCTGTTCCGGTGTTGTCCGTCTTCTATTATCTGAGTGGTCACATTTGTTTGATCCTGCACCTGACGAGGAACACGGGGAATCAGTGTGCTAGCCTCTGTAAGCACTAGTCTGTCTGATAGCACTGGTCACAGTACAGTGCCATAATTTCTGGTATGCCACCTTTTACCATTACTATACACCTTATATCAAAAGACATATTACACTTATAAGTCATGCCAAAATAGAAAGAAACTGAATACACAATTGTATCTAAAAACTACAGATATGCCACATTTAATAGCAGACTGGCAGATAAAAAATGTTCTGACCTTTCAGCTTTACACCATATAATTTCCGATGCCATTGTATTTTGTTGTTCACTATATACAGCAATGTAGAACTGACTGACAAATACCCTTACAGGTCATATAAAGCATTGTACAAATTCATTTCTAGGTTTTACTTTGTCTAATGCAGTGTCATGCTGTTAAATTCAATCTAGCAGAAAATGGACACACCTTATTGACTACCATAATCTTGCACAAAAGACACTTTTTTTCTTGTTGCGTCCCTGGAGTAAATAAATATTGGATTTCTCAAAAACTGTTATGTTGTTTTACAATTAAAAATGTAATCAGTGATGGATTTGCATTACACTAACATTCAGCTGATAGTAAGAATTAAAATTCTACAGCAATGGAAAAGTAATAGCTCTAGGTTTTTTTCTATAACAATAAATAAATGCAATTTAAGATGGATAGATGTTATTATACTATTATTAACACAAATAACAGAATAGAACCAAATAATTATTTATACTACCACAAGGTACCAAATCTGTAATGCAAACAGCCATATGATTGATGATTATGCAATTGAACATATCCACTAAAAAAAGACCTTTATAAAATATTATGACATCAGACAGATAGATAGATAGATAGATAGATAGATAGATAGATAGATAGAGATAGATGATAGATAAAAATATAGATAGATGATAAATAGATAGACAGAGACAGATAGATAGATAGATAGATAGATAGATAGATAGATAGATAGATAGATAGATAGATACATTATATATAAATAGACAGACAGGCAGACAGATAGATAGATCATAGAACATTTACAAAAATGTTGCAAGCATTAAACATCAGCTTTTGCAAACATGTTTCTTCTTTTCTAAACCATTAACATTTCTTTT
The DNA here is from genome assembly GCF_027579735.1 of Bombina bombina. Taxonomy (NCBI): domain Eukaryota; kingdom Metazoa; phylum Chordata; class Amphibia; order Anura; family Bombinatoridae; genus Bombina; species Bombina bombina. The sequence goes on along the minus strand of NC_069502.1, from coordinate 376,734,953 downwards.
CTTTTTTTCTTTTTTTTAAATCTGCCCTTGTTATCTTGTAGTAATTACCAATAAGAAACCAACAGAAGCTCAGATTTTTCAGATTATAATAATGCTTTTTTCCTGCATTGAGTATGAGTCTCCTAAAAATAATGCATATTGGAACAAACCATTATTAAAAACCGAATCTTCGGCATAGACCTTCATTAATTACTGATAAAGTAAAGAGAAATCCAATAGAAAAAAAAACAGTTTCTTTGGTAATTGCTTTGTTTCATAGAAAACCTTACGGAACAGATGACATTTCGTTGCTATGCAACAAACTCAATGCCCTTCCATCAGTATAGACTTTACATTCCGCTGATAGCAGATGGGTACTTGGTATTAAAATGTTGACAAATAATTTTTGTCAACAAAGAGAAATAACAGAAATAACAATAACAAAACTAATGAGCCACTTTGTTTCTAGGTAAAATATAAATAAACCTGTGCATTCCCAAAACATGGATGTTGAAGCAAAAATATGGACTGACACATGAATGCTCCTGTGAGGGTGACTGATTTAGCAAGACTTGAAATTGTAAGAAGCATGACAATGAAAAACATTTATTTTAAAACCTTATGTTTTATCTCATGTTTATTATACTGTTCTTTCTGTAGAAGTTTTTTTTTCCTTTTAAATAAGACAACAGGGAGAGCAGTGATTATATTTGATTAGCATAAACTGTTATAAAAAGGAACTGTTATGTTGCACTTAAACAAGAAAGTTTAATCAACAAATAGGATTTAACAGTGCCATCATACAAATGACTTCCTACAATATTACTTTTACATTTTTCACTTCAACAAAAATCCTATTGTGTAATTAGACTTTAAACACATTACATAATGTCCATACTTTTTTGCACAGGCACTGCATGCTATACAAACAGCATTCTACATGGATTATGTGCAGTAAGTAACTATCACCTTCTATATATTGTAGCACTACATCATATTTTTTAGGTATCCGCTTTGCGTCTCTTGGTACATCCTCTTGTGTTTCTAGCACTGAATCTCTTTTTCCCTCTCATAGGTTGAAATGTCTCCACTCTATCCCTCAGCGACAACACATATATATACGTCTACTATCCTGAGCCAGAGAACTCTCTATCCTTTACTTTCCTAATCTTTTCTCTTTTTCTCTATATGACAGCTTATGTTTTGTAATCACTTTACTTTATGTAATGTACTTATATACCCAGATCATTTATTTTAGAAAGCAGCCATATTTTTTTTTTTACTTTCCATATGGAGTAGAGTGTATAATTTTTTTTAAAAGCTTGTGACATAACCAGACAGATAAGTCAAGCATGTTTATAAGGAATGACAACATAATCATCCTAGCATTAGTTGACCAGTATAACGGTTTATAGCTAGAGAATTATCCTACTGAACAAACACCTTTTTCTTTGCAGATAGAACTTTAAACAACAGACAGAATATAATTATTTGCTGAGACAAAAGAAGAATCCTCAATGTTATATTGTGTGTACCCACTATTGATAATCACCTTCTTGCAGATAGTAAACTACTGACCATGTTGAAAGATCATATTCAATTAAAGGTATAATAAACTGCTATTTGTCTTTCATTTCAGTTAGCTAGCTATAAACACTCAAAGGGAGTTGCTTGGATCTTTATAATTATTTTACACTACGAAAAAATTAAGTGAATCAGGAAGAGCACCCATTACCACATCTAATATTTATTTAGAGACTATCTTATATATATATATATTTGAAATATTTTACATTAAAAAAATAACATTTTAGCACAATCAAATATTTTATAGAGCTTAAAAAAAATACATTTGACTTTTAGATGAATACATTTTGAATGTAAAATTATACTACAATGGTCAAATACCAACATATTCTTACCAAGAACTCCAAGACGGTAGTTAACAGTAATGACAATTACATTTCCATAGCTTGCCAGGACACTTCCATCAAACAAATTACCAGTTCCTTCCATGTAGGATCCTCCATGAATATACACCATGACAGGTTTAGGGCCTCCACTATCTCGGATGTCTGTAAGAGATATGTTGATAACATTTATTCCAAACATTTTTAGAACTCAAGAATTCAAAAGATAGCTTACAAAAAGGCATTCTATGTTTCTTTAGTTACAGATGTCAGATGGCAATATATACTATATTATTTATATATATATATATATATATATATATATATATATATATTAATTTCTTATTAATACATTATGGTTTATGTGTTTATGTGTTTTTTTATGTGTCTGAATGATAATATAAGATTTAAATATCTAGCCTAAATCTAAATGACTGAAAAATGTTGAGATTTTTTTTTTTCACAATCTAAAGATGATGTCCCTTGTTGACACAACCCTTAATAATGTTGAGAAGCAGAGAGCCTAGCATACAATTATCAAATATTACATTGAATATTGATTCTTATAGACTTATTTTGAAGTGAATATCTACATCTGTATGCTTATATTAAAATGTTGCATATATTACTTCAATGTTACATTCAACATTTATTCAAAACAATGTTTCATTTTTCTATTGAATTAGTTAAATTATTTGTCAATTCCTAGTGTTTTGCTCCTTTCAGTATGACTGTTTGCTTGAGTCATACTATGAATTTGTGTAGAGGGGTTTCTACCACCTTATGCCCACCATAAGCTCTATGAAACCCCTTAGCTGTAGCAAAACAAGTGAAACATTGAAACAACTATAAATCCCCAAATCTTTATATAATTTATATTGTCTGAAAATGCACAAAATATTGAATATTTTTTAAAAAGGACACATTGATACACCACATTTATCAAATGATGGATGTGATCCAGTATTGTCCCCAAATCTCTACATTATCAGTGAAACTTCAAACAAAACATGAAAAAAATAAAATTGCAATAGTGAAGCTAAATGATCCTTCACATTTTAGAGCCTAAATTAACTTAAATAGTAAGAGTGTGCCTGCCCCGACAAGTCTTAATTATATATTAATAACCCATGACAAAGGTGCATGGACTAAGGCGAACTGTACATTGGAGGATGTATTAAATCAATAGGATGGATGTGCCCCAGAATGTGAGTCACTGAGTGGGTAAATGGAAATACAATTGGTGCCCACCCACAGAAAGCTTCAATTCTAAAGAACATTATTGGACATTTGACCCAAGTTATTTTTATTGCTTGTATGTTATTGCTTTAAAACAAGTTTTTGTGTTTATTAATGTTACAATAAATATCATATTTTGACTTAGTTAACTTTATATATGTTCATTTATTTTTTAACATAATTTGGATTTCCACTGAGAATTCACGTTTGGGGGCAAAATTGGCGCATGTTCATCTATTCATAAAAGTCAAGTGTCAATGTATCTTTTTTTAAAGTGATTTAATATTATGTGTATTTCATACAATTTAGATCATACATAGATTTTCGGATTTATAGTTATTTTTCACATTGTATATACATAAAACAGATTAAAGGGACACTGAACCCAACTTTTTTCTTTCGAGATTCAGATAGAGCATGCAATTTTAAGCAACTTTCTAATGTACTCCTATTATCGAATTTTCTTCGTTCTCTTGCTATCTTTATTTGAAAAAGAAGGCATCTAAGCTTTTTTTTTTAGGTTCAGAATTCTGGACAGCACTTTTTTATTGGTGGATGAATTTATCCACCAATCAACAAGGACAACCCAGGTTGTTCACCAAAAATGGGCCGGCATCTAAACTTACATTTTTGCATTTCAAATAAAGATACCAAGAGAATGAAGAAAATGTGATAATAGGAGTAAATTAGAAAGATGCTTAAAATGTCATGCTCTATCTGAATCACGAACGAAAAAATTTGGGTTCAGTGTCCCTTTAACACCTATTCTGAACTAAAAATCTCAAAATAATCTTTAGTCCTGCTTCATCTCAGAGAAAGAGGATGGGACATATACTTAAGCGCAAATTACATGTTTTAAACATTTTACAACACGGTGTCCCTGCAAATGGGATATATGAATAGATATATAAATGGGATATATAAATATGATGAATTATGGTTTATATATGTAAAAATGCTATTTTTTTCAAGGGTAGCTGCTTTACATCAGCTTAGAGGTGTCACAATTAAAAAGGGGTTATGGGCTGGCTATTGACAAGTCAAAATTAATTACTACAGGAATGAGATGCAGCTGGTTAATGGGCTTTGTGGTGCCCTTAGGTGGTAAAAGCATCTGCAATTAACTATCTCCTGGCAGTATGTAGCTGGGGGTTTTTTTTTCTTACTTTTAATCAACATTTGGAAGATTTTGCTTGCACACAAGCTGTTACTGACCCCAACATAAGTGTTGGAATGTAGTGGCTCAGTCAAAAAATATTTGATAGTGAGCAAGCCCTTAGTATGTAAGGGCTCTGCCTTCAAAGTTGCTAATGCTCAAGTGAAGGAACAAGTATAGTATCAGCATTATATTTACTCCACACAAACTTTGTCCTCTAATAGTCTACTGTATTCATGACACATTTGCCTCTAGGTAGTGCCAACTGAAGGTAACAGTTTAGTCTGGGTGAAATTTTAGAGTTATGTACATTTCACTAGCCAGCAGCATTTTAAATGCCTTACATATCACTGCAGAACACTGCAATAAGTAACATATGGCATCAAACTTGTTAAATCAGTACTTTTTGTGTCAATAGATTATAAAAACTGTGCCATTTATACCATTCAGCTCTTTTTTGTTATTTGTTTTTGTAGCACTGTCGAATGTTTAGCTTTCTTGTAAAGGAAACATGTTAATTTATATCTGCCTACAGGAGAAACTCTGCAATGTAGCAGCTTGATTAAAGCATTTCACACTAGATTTGTGCATGCTAGAGTCAAGACGTTTGCCAGCAATGTGAATAAACCCACACGCTATATTCACTAAATTATACTTCTTATGTAGACTATTTATTAGGCCTTCAATCTAACAGTAACATTTTAAATGTTTATTTGAAAGTGACATTACTATTAAAAAGAGCTTTGAATTTGAGCAGGTGGTGTTGTATATGCATTTTTTAATAGTTTATCTTTATTTCACATTATATACATTTTACAATGCCATTGCAGGCTCATTGTCTTAAAACCACACCAAAGAATCAGCCAATAGAATGCAAACTCAATCCGATTGGCTGATTGAATCAGCCAATCAGATTTTTTCTACCTTAATTCCGATTGACTGATAGAATCCTATCAGCCAATCGGAATTCAAGAGACGTCATCTTGGATGACGTAATTTAAAGGAACCTTCAATCATCGTTAGTCCGTCGGCCAGGAAGGATGCGCCGCGCTGGATGTCTTCAAGATGGAGCCGCTCCGCGCTGGAAGGATGAAGATAGAAGATGCCGCTTGGATGAAGATGCCGGATGGAGGACCTCTTCTGCCCCGATCGGATGAAGACTTCTGCCGGATGGAGGACCACTTGCGTCTGGCTTCTTGGATGACTTCGGCCCGGCTGGGTGAAGACGTCTCCCGGTAAGGTGATCTTCAATGGGGTAGTGTTAGGTTTTTTTAAGGGGGGATTGGGTGGGTTTTAGAGTAAGGTTGGGTGTGTGGGTGGTGGGTTTTAATGTTGGGGGGTTGCATTTCTTTTTTTACAGGTAAAAGAGCTGATTACTTTGGGGCAATGCCCCGCAAAAGGCAGACTATTTGTAATTTAGTACAGGGTAGGGCATTTTATTATTTTGGGGGGGGCTTTTTTATTTTATTAGGGGGCTTAGATTAGGTGTAATTATTTTAAACTTCTTGTAATTTTTTTTATTTTCTGTAATTTGGTGTTTTTTTTTCGTAATTTAGTTTATTGAATTTAATTGTATTTAATTGTAGGTAGTTTAGGTAATTAGTTTAATGATAGTGTAGTGTTAGGTGTAATTGTAACTTAGGTTATGATTTATTTTACAGGTAATTTTGTACTTATTTTAGCTAGGTAGTTATTAATTAGTTAATAACTATTTAATAACTATTGTAACTAGTTAAAATAAATACAAAGTTGCCTGTAAAATAAAAATAAATCATAAGCTAGCTACAATGTAACTATTAGTTATATTGTAGCTATTTTATGGTTTATTTTATAGGTAAGTATTTAGTTTTAAATAGGAATAATTTATTTAATTGTAGTTGTTTTATTTATATTTATTTAAATTATATTTAAGTTGGGGGGTAGGTTTAGGGTTAGACTTAGGTTTAGGGGTTAATAACTTTATTATAGTGGCGGCGACATTGGCGGCGGCAGATTAGGGGTTAATAAATTTACTATAGTTGCGGCAACGTTGGGGGCAGATTAAGGGTTAATAACTATAATGTAGGTGTCGGCGATGTTGGGGGCAGCAGATTAGGGGTTTATAAGTATAATGTAGGTTGCGGCGGTGTCCGGAGCGGCAGATTAGGGGTTAATAGTATAATGCAGGTGGCGACGATGTCGGGGTGGCAGATTAGGGGTTAATAAGTGAAAGATTAGGGGTGTTTAGACTCGGGGTTCATGTTAGGGTGTTAGGTGCAAACATATTTTTTATTTTCCCATAGGAAACAATGGGGCTGCGTTAGGAGCTGAACGCTGCTTTTTTGCAGATGTTAGTTTTATTTCCAGCCAGCTCAGCCCCATTGTTTCTTATGGGGAAATCGTGCACGAGCACGTTTTGCCAGCTCACCGCTACCGTAAGCAACGCTGGTATTGAGGTGAGATGTGGAGTTAAATTTTGCTCTATGCTCACCTTTTTGCGGCTAACGCCAGGTTTAAAAAACTGTAATACCAGCGTTGGCTTAAGGTAGCGTTAGAAAAAAAAGGAGCGTTAGAGCCGCAAGCCTTACTGACAAAAACTCGTAATCTAGCCGAAAGTGAGCAGAGTAAATTTTAAAAAATAAGTATTTTTTTATTCCATGTGCTATCGAAATCATGAAAGTTTAAGCTTAAATTTCACATAATAGCAAAATATGATTTTTTTTTAACATGACCTGTTATAAGCAGTTTACTACTTTTTCATTAGTCATAAACAGGGTTTTGTAATAAATGCTGAAAACCTGGCTTTACTCAAACCATGTATTAGCTGTTTATATGTTTATGGTAGCAAGGGGTATAGTTTAAGATGACGTCCAGCAATTACTATATTAAACACAGGAATGTATATTTAAAGGGACAGTCTAGTCAAAAATAAACTTTCATGATTCAGATAGGGCATGTAATTTTAAACAACTTTCCAATTTACTTTTATCATCAATTTTGCTTTGTTATCTTGGTATTCTTAGTTGAAAGCTAAACCTAGGTAGGATCATATGCTAATTGCTTATCCCTTGAAGACTGCCTCTTATCTGGATGCATTTTGACATTTTTCACAACTAGTGGGTGTTAGTTAATTTATGTCATATAGATAACATTGTTCTCATGCTGTGGAGTTACCTAGGAGTCAGCACTGATTGGCTAAAATGCAAGTCTGTCAAAAGTACTTAAATAAGGGGGCAGTCTGCAGAGGCTTAGATACAAGGTAATCACAGAGGTAAAATGTATATTAATATAACAGTGTTGTTTATGCAAAACTGGGGAATGGGTAATAAAGGGATTTTTCTATCTTTTTAAACAATAACAAAGTTGGTGTAGACTGTCTTTTTAAACATGTTATTTATGTTTTTAATAGTGGGGATATTTCTAGGGGATTCATTAATGCAGGCTTAAATAAAAAAAAAGTCATAGTATGCAACGTTTTGCCTAAGCAATAATTGTTTTTATTATTATTATTATTATTATTATTATTATTATTATTATGAAAAGAGACATTCATTAATTATGTATTTGTTTCACCAGTATCCTTATGATGAGTGAGAATCTAACTGAAGCTGGTTTTGTCATTAATTATATTACGTTACACGTAACAGATAAAACCTCCTGTTTAGAAATATATTGGTGTCAAAATAAAGTTAATATTAGTTGTTTTTTAAGAGAGTTTACAACAATTTAAAATAAGTATTACATGTGATATGTTATTTTTTTACAAGTATTTTTTTTAAAACTCAAACAAATTTAAATGCCACATATTTTTGTTGGGTGGAAAATTAAAAAAAAAAAATACATATAATAAACGTATTACTCACATTCACTGGTAGAATATTAGCATTAATGCATGTGATATTAATATGATTTTGGAATTAAAAGATAAAATTGTTAATCTGAAATCATTAGCTGTGTGTTCACAGCAGAATTGTACACCGCTAATTGTATGCTTGGAGGTAACACAGAGGGAGATTGTTTCAGAACTCTTCCTTAATTAAAATTACATAGAATTACAGAGTACCCACTGAGAACAGTAATGAAATGTTGGTGCTACTGTTAAACCAGTTAAGAGTATGCACGTGCAAGGAAAATAATGTATTGTTTATTCAAAGTATAATGCACAATTTTATTTTGTATTGAGTTTGGTTGAACTTCTATATTAATCTGTAGATCTTGTTATGAGATCTTGACTGGAAGCGTCTTTTGGAGGTGACATGGCAAGGAAGATCAAGTAGGTCCAGTATAATTGATTGCTTAGTGATGGTTATCACTTTGAATAATTTCCTTCTTTATGGAACTCAAAATGGAATTGCACCTAATCACTTGAAATGCACTCAAAGGGACATTTACCTACAGGTTTAATTCTATAACTGTTTAAGAAACAGGCTTCTTTTCCTCAGAGTTAATGATTAGTTAAAGGGACATTGTCCCAGATGCATTAAAATCCATATGTCTGCAAGTTAGCAGCCTTAGGAGAGGCAGTTGCAAATAGAAAAGGAATTGACCCTGTTAGCTGATTCCCATTCTAGGTAATAAAGTTCAATAAGACTCTACATTTCACGGAACTGAAAGGCTTAACATGGCAGCACTTTTCATCACTATACATAATCTGGTTGGTATTCCGAGACAACCTTGAAAGTGTACAGAGCATTTGAACATTTGGAAAATGGATGGCAAATGTGTTGATGGCAAATGTGTGAGCATATCAAAAATCTAGATTTTAATAACTTTAAGAGCATACAATGGATGTAAGAATTTCCATTGGCAACCTTAAAAAAAGTTAGTTGCTTACCTGTTGGTCCTGTAACCGGTAATGGACTCGTTTTGCTAGAGCGCTAACTGCGCTAACAGTAAACCTTTTGCATTAGTGGGGTTGCACTGGTATTACGAGTTAAAAGTAAAAACGTATTCAGCGCTAACTTACACTATCACTTGCGCGATAACCTACTGCCTCATTGAAGTCAATGGAGCAAAAAAGTACAAAAAAACCCACCCTACTCGCACGCATACCCGAATTGCCATAAGACCCCTACTCTAATAACCCCTAAACCGCCAGCCCCCCACCGCAAAGTGAAGCACTGCCCTATTAACTCATAAACTACCATCACCTATCGCAAAATAACCCCCTAACATCTAAACCCTCTAACCTAACAACCCCTAAGGTAACACAAAATAGGCTAATAATACCTTTACAAATAAAAATCTAACTACCTTTAGAAAGAAAAAAAAACCTTACCTGAAAATCCAAAAAATCAAACCATACCTTAAAAAAAAACTACTATTACTTTTTTTTAAAAAATGGCCTAACATTACAGTAAAACAATAATACCATTACAAAAAAACACTAACCTTACAAAAATAACAAAACAAATTGCCAAAAATAAAAGTTGCTTATTCTAATACCCCAAAATAAAAAACCTACTCAAAAAAAAAAAAAAAACTATTCTAAAAATAAATCTTTAAATAGCCCTTAAAATGACCTTTTGTAGGGCATTGCCCTAAAGTAATCCAGCTCTTTTGTTGAAATAAAACATAAAACAACACATTCTTATATTCACAACCCCACCCCTACTCCCCCCAAGAATAGAAAAAACTATATTAAAAAAAAAGATTCTAAAAAGTGCCCTGAAAATAGCATTTGGCTGGCCATTGCCCTTAAAAGGGCATTTAGCTTTTTTCTGCCCAGAAAAAAAAACTCACCCAAAACAAACAAAACAAAACTACCATTAAACCCCAAGATGGTACTCACCAAAGATGATGTTGGTGGACGCTCCATCTTCAACTTGGCAGCACTCCATTTTCTTATCTTCATCCCGGTGGTGGACGCAATAGTCTTCATCATGCGACCATGCGGTCACCAGCCGCACACTGAATGTTAAATGCAAGGTACCCCTTTTATATTGGAGTATCCTTGCATTCCTATTGGCTGATTTGCATGTTCAAATTCAAATTAGCCAATAGAAAAAGCTTTAATTCTATTAGCTAATTTAAATTTGAACATGAAAATAAACCAATAGAAATGCAAGGGTACCCCATATAAACGGGGTACCTCACATTCAAAATGTAATGTGCGGCTGGTGATTGCATGATGAAGACCTCTGTGTTCAAGGTCACAAGACCACTGCCGCTGTGACTGGGATGAAGGTAAGACGAAGGAGCGCCACCAGGATGAAGATTGAGACCCGCCGGGATTAAGATAGAGCGCTGCTGGGATGAAGATGGAGTGCTGCCACCATCATCTTCGGTGAGTACCATCTTGGGGTTTATTGGTAGTTTTTTTTTTGTTTGTTTTTTTACTGTAATGTTATTTTTTTATTATTATTGTAATGTTAAATTTAGGTAGGGTTAGTCTTTTTTGGGTTAACTTAGGGGTTGTTAGGTTAGGGGATTTAGATGTTAGGGGGTTACTTTGCATTGGGGCTGGCAGTTTAGGGGTTAATAGGATAGTGCAGACTTTGCAATATGGAGGGCTGGTGGTTTATGGGTTAATAGTGTAGAAGCTTACTTGGCGGTGGGTGTGTGGAGGTTTAGGTGTTGATAGTGAAGCTTAGTGCAACTGTTCCATCTGACAAACTCCTTATGTGACCTAAAAGGTAGCATAAAAAGTTTGAGAGGTAAATGCATATTACCGCTCAACAATACTCATAGAAAATATAAGTAGCCTAAATTATCGCGAGTTTGCACAAACAAATTAATGGTAATTTCAACAGCTCACCACTTGTAATATAGATTTGAGTGTAAAGAATACTGCAATCTTGTTTACGCTCCTAGCCCTAATGATAGCGCTCCACTTGTAATCTGGCCCTAAATTGCTATATATAACTAGATGTGCTCGTATACTCTTTTGAGGGTGACATTATTATTATTTGTTTTACCTTTGTAACCTTTCAAAATTTGTGTTACATTTCATTGCAATAGTTGTTTACAAAAAAGGTGGGAGATGTGTGATACATAATCAGTATGCATGATTCCCTTCCAAACTGCTGTTTGCAGAATATACATTTTATCCTGATACCTACTTGAACTATTTGTTGTATTTCACTTAACTAAAATAAAGTACAAATTGAAAGTGTCTTGAGTGAGATCTGTTTGATTAGATATTTATTCCATTCCTTTTTCATGTCTACTACTTCTTCATTGAAATAGATGTGGTATAGAGCCTGGTTTCTCAACAGCCGGGCCGTGGCCCAGTACCGGGCCGTGATAGCCCTGCTGGTGGGCCCTGACCTGTCATGCCCCCACTGCACACTCTTACCCCACTGCACACCAGGGGCAGACTGAGACCAATCAAGGCCCCAAGAAAACTGTCTCACACTGACCCAAATGTATTCAAATGTATGCAAATGAACATGGTAGCCTCCATGCCCTAACCCCAACAGGCACATCAACCTCCAGAGCCAGGACCCCCAACAATAAGGGCCAGAGAAAAAGACCCCAACCTCCAGGGCCAGACCTCACACTCCATGGCCCTCACAGCGACAGACCCCCAGCAGGACCCCCACTAAACCCACTTAACTGCTTAGTTACTGATATGGGAACTGAAAACTCCAGCTTAAGAAATGCACCAGGAGCCATGGAGATGCCATTTGTGGGGCCCCCTACTTGTTAGTCCCTTGGCCCAGGTTCTATTTGCCTGGCTGATCAGCCCGCTCCTGCTGCATACTATATATATATATATAAAACTACCGGGCCCTGGACATGTCCAGCTAAAATTTACCGGGCCTTGAGGTCACTTTGGTTGAGAACCACTGGTATAGAGTATACGCAGATCATTTTGGCAGAACACATGATTCTTTCCCAGTAATCTTACTCACTGGCTGTGGTCAAATAATCAAAAACATCAGCTGTACGCTGCTCACTTAATGAAATATATTTATTATCATGTGTTTCATTTACTATAAAATATATAAACCATGTGCTAGTATTACTGTTGCAAATAAGCAACAGGATTTAGGAATTATTATTTGGGATGATTTTAAATGTTGTAAGCAATGTAGTAATGCAAATGGTAAGCTAGTAAAATGCTTAGTTGTATTGTGTACTGTGTACAGCTCTGGAGGTCATATTTCTGGGAAGATATAAATATATAGGACTGTTTAAAATAGGGCTATTGAAATGGAACATGGCTTAAAAAAGAAAGCTTACAAAGAAAAACTCAGTGACCTAAAAAAAAGTACAGTTTAAGAAAAGAGAAGAGAAAAAGGTGATATGATAAGAACTTTAAAGTATACTTAGCAACTAAATTAATATTTATTCACAAAAAGTGCAACACCAGAATGGATGGCCATTATTTTAATGGTAGTAGGTTCAGGAATAATTTGTAGAAGAACTTCTTCCCAGAAAAGGGTGGTTTAACTTAAACTTCCATAAGAGATGGTAAAGACAAGAATACCTGGGATAATTGTAAGGCTATCCTACATAGGCAGACTTGGTAGACCTAATGTTTTATCTGTCATTAAAATGTTTATATGTTTAAATTATCAAACTGGAAAATAAAAACTGAAATGGTTTCCTACTTGTTGGTGAATATATTGTAGTCATCTTACAGAATGGTAAAGCATTGTGCTCTCCCTGACCTCCTCACCATTACCACTGTATTTAATTAGCTTCTGTATACCCCGGAACAGGACATCTCACACACTGTTCTGTAAAATATCCTGAAATAATTTTACATAGCTGTGTGTGAGATGTTCAACTCCACTGTTTGAAAAGGCTAATCTAATGCCATGGGTAACAGTGAGGAGGGAAGGGGGAGTAAGATCCCAGCACAGTTTTACCAAGCAGAGAAAGGAAGAACAGCTGAGTGAGTTCTAGGCTGTTCTGTAGATATTTGTAGCATAGAACACTGTCCCGTTACACAGTTAGCTTTAGCATGAGGGAGCCAGGGATGTAAACTAGGAACTCCCTGAATCAAGAATGTGTGTATTAAGTTTGTATGCACATGTCGTTAAAACACTGCAAGGTTTTTTTTTTCATTTAACCAGCTTTAGCAGCAACATAGCTAGTGCATATACAGTATATAGATATCTTTATACACATCTAAAGCTTATTTAAATAGCCCTTTTTTTATTACACAGTTTCTTTAAATAAGGGCAGATTGTTACAAAATCGTAATAGCCATTATTACCACTTATTTTGGAATAATTTCATAGACTAATATAACATATATTGTACCTGGGTAGTGGAAATTAATTCTTAATATTCTATTTTTCAGAATGTTATTGTAATTCATTTTTATTATACATCACTTTTTATAGTTTATTTTAGAGCTGGCGCTAGAAGCAATGACATACTGGAATAGATTAGTGTTTAGAAATGCTTTATTACATCAGTACAATTAACATCAATGAACAATAGTGCTTAAAATACAGAGCTATCGTAAGATCCATTACTACTTAATGCTTATATTAAAAATAATGTCTAAAAAACACAATCATGTTTTTTTTTTGTATCTATGTTGTGGACTTTATGTTTTACACCTTAGCAAAACATCTATATAAAGTTTGAGACCGCTTAAAGTAACGGTAAACTTTAGCTAATCAAACATTATATATGTAATTGCCATTAAAAAAGTATTGGCTAGATTACAAGTTTTGCATTATGGTGCGGTACGGCTATACCTTTGAAAAATTGGCCATTGCGCGTGGAATGGCCGGTAAGACATATTACAAGTCGCTGCAGTATATCTATACCGCAAGCATTTTAGCCTTAAAGGGACAGTATACTATAAAATTGTTTTTCCCTTAATTTGTTTCCAATTACTTTTTTTTACCAGCTGCAGAATATAATATGTATGAGATTTGCTTTTTAAGGCTTATTTGTGTATATGAATTAGCTGATTTGGTGTTTTGAAGCCACAATCTAATAAAATGGGTTGAGCTTGTAGGTATAATCAGATCTTATTACTTTATCACATTGTGCACATATAACTGCTTCTTTATCTTATATCTGTCCATAAAACAATCACCAATACTTGGAGCGAACAATGGAAAATTAACATTTTATTACCTTATCTCTTCTATAACCCACTGGGAGTGTACTTTCTTCTACTGGCTGTGTCAACACAGCTTGGCCTTAAGGCCAAAAACTTTAAGGATGGGTGGGGATATCACAGGCTAAATAAATTATTTCAAATGCAAATATAAGGGTAATGGGAAAACTTTTAAACAATTTAATACACTCCAGCAGGTAAAGTGGATCATTGGGAACAAATTAAACGGTAACATTTTTTTTAGTAAACTGTCCCTTTAACACAACCCTCCATTCTGCACTCAAAATATTACGCGTGAGTGTGGGATTTTCCATTGTGTCGTATTACAGGTAGTGCGGTCCAGCTAAAATGCTTGCATTACAGCCTATACCAGCACAATCCATTCCGCGATCTGAGACCAGTAGTTATAGATTTTGCAAAACAAAAATGTTTCACAAAACTCATAACTAAAATGTTAAAGTACACTAACACCCATAAACTACCTATTAACCCCTAAACTGCCACCCTCCCGCAAAGCAAATACTATAATAACCCTATTAACCCCTAATCTGTGGTCCACCCACATCACCGACACTAAAATAAATATATTAACCCCTAAACCGCTGACCCCCCTACATCGCCAACACTAAATAAATCTAGTAACCCCTAAACTGCCAGCCCCCCACATCACCAACACTATAATAAAGTATTAACCCCTAAATCGCCAGCCCCCCACATCGCAACTAATAAACTAAACCCATTAACCCCTAAACTGCCAGCCTCCCACATCCTAATAAGCTAACCCTATTAACCCCTAGACTGCCGGCCCCCCATATCACAAAACACTACATTAAACTATTAACCCTTAAACCTAACACCCTCCTAACTTTAAATTAATAATCTTAAAATAAATAAAAACTTACCTGCGAAATAAAAAAAACTAAGATTCAACTATAAATTAACCTAACATAACTATTCTAATAAAATAAAACAAATAAAAATCCTAAATGACATGATTAAAAAAACCTAACACTATGAAAAAATAGAAAACCTAAATTACAAATTTAAATAAACCTAATACTACAAAAAGATTTAAAAAAGCTAACATTACAAAAAATAAAAATGCAAAAATTACGAGAAAAATAAACACTAAGATTACAAAAAATAACAAATGAAATTATCCAAAATAATAAAAATTACACCTAATCTAATAGCCCTATAAAAACAACCCTCCCGCCAAAAAAACACCCCCTAACCTAACAATAAACTACCAATAGCCCTTAAAAGGGCCTTTTGTAGGGCATTGCCCTAAGTTAAACAGCTCTTTTGCATAAAAAAAATAACAAAATCACCCCTAAAAGTAAAAAAAACCCACCCATCCAACCCCCCAAAATAAAAAACCTAAGTCTAAAAAAAGCCTAAGCTACCCATTGCCCCTAAAGGGGCATTTGTATGGGCATTGCTCTTAAAAGCGCATTCAGCTCTTTTACTGCCCATCCTTAATCTAAAAAAAACCCCCCAAAAAATACACAAAAAAAACCTAACACTAACCCCAGAAAATCTACTAACAGTTCCTGAAGTCCGGACATCCATCTTCATCCAGGCGGCGAGAAGTCTTCATCCAGGCGGCATCTTCTATCTTCATCCCCGTGTCACGGAGCTGTAGTGGTGTGGAGCATCGTCACGCGCGGCACAGACATCCAGCATAAAGGATCCTCTTCATACGGTCACCTCCATACACTGAAGCTTGAGTACAAGGTACCCATTAAAAAATGGGGTACCTTGCATTCCTATTGGCTGACATTTTCAAATCAGCCACTGAAATCCTATTGGGTGGGGGTTTTAGACTTAGGTTTTTTATTTTGGGAGTTTGGTTGAGTAGGGGGTTTTACTTTTAGGTGGGACTTTGTAAATTTTTGTATGTAAAAGAGCTGTTTAACTTAGGACAATACCCTTCAAAAGGCCCTTTTAAGGGCTATTGGTAGTTTATTGTTAGGTTAAGGGTGTTTTTTATTTTGGGGGGCTTTTTGTTTTTATAGGGCTATTAGATTAGGTGTAATTGTTATTATTTTGGATCATTTATTTTTTTATTTTTTGTAATCTTAGTGTTTTTTATGTTTCATAGTTTTAGCATTTTTTTGTAATGTTAGATTTATTAAATTTTTTCATAGTATTAGGTTTATTTAAATTCGTAATTTAGGTTTTTTAATTGGTAGCTTATTTTATTTTATTAGAATAGTTATGTTAGGTTAATTTATAGTTTAATCTTAGTTTTTATTTTATTTCACAGGTAAGTTTTTTTTATTTATTTTAAGATTATTAATTTAAAGTTAGGGGGGTGTTAGGTTTAAGGGTTTACAGGGAGTGCAGAATTATTAGGCAAGTTGTATTTTTGAGGATTAATTTTATTATTGAACAACAACTATGTTCTCAATGAACCCAAAAAACTCATTAATATCAAAGCTGAATAGTTTTGGAAGTAGTTTTTAGTTTGTTTTTAGTTTTAGCTATTTTAGGGGGATATCTGTGTGTGCAGGTGACTATTACTGTGCATAATTATTAGGCAACTTAACAAAAAACAAATATATACCCATTTCAATTATTTATTTTTACCAGTGAAACCAATATAACATCTCAACATTCACAAATATACATTTCTGACATTCAAAAACAAAACAAAAACAAATCAGTGACCAATATAGCCACCTTTCTTTGCAAGGACACTCAAAAGCCTGCCATCCATGGATTCTGTCAGTGTTTTGATCTGTTCACCATCAACATTGCGTGCAGCAGCAACCACAGCCTCCCAGACACTGTTCAGAGAGGTGTACTGTTTTCCCTCCTTGTAAATCTCACATTTGATGATGGACCACAGGTTCTCAATGGGGTTCAGATCAGGTGAACAAGGAGGCCATGTCATTAGATTTTCTTCTTTTATACCCTTTCTTGCCAGCCACGCTGTGGAGTACTTGGACGCGTGTGATGGAGCATTGTCCTGCATGAAAATCATGTTTTTCTTGAAGGATGCAGACTTCTTCCTGTACCACTGCTTGAAGAAGGTGTCTTCCAGAAACTGGCAGTAGGACTGGGAGTTGAGCTTGACTCCATCCTCAACCCGAAAAGGCCCCACAAGCTCATCTTTGATGATACCAGCCCAAACCAGTACTCCACCTCCACCTTGCTGGCGTCTGAGTCGGACTGGAGCTCTCTGCCCTTTACCAATCCAGCCACGGGCCAATCCATCTAGCCCATCAAGACTCACTCTCATTTCATCAGTCCATAAAACCTTAGAAAAATCAGAGATATTTCTTGGCTCAGTCTTGACGTTTCAGCTTGTGTGTCTTGTTCAGTGGTGGTCGTCTTTCAGCCTTTCTTACCTTGGACATGTCTCTGAGTATTGCACACCTTGTGCTTTTGGGCACTCCAGTGATGTTGCAGCTCTGAAATATGGCCAAACTGGTGGCAAGTGGCATCTTGGCAGCTGCACGCTTGACTTTTCTCAGTTCATGGGCAGTTATTTTGCGCCTTGGTTTTTCCACACGCTTCTTGCGACCCTGTTGACTATTTTGAATGAAACGCTTGATTGTTCGATGATCACGCTTCAGAAGCTTTGCAATTTTTAGAGTGCTGCATCCCTCTGCAAGATATCTCACTATTTTTTACTTTTCTGAGCCTGTCAAGTCCTTCTTTTGACCCATTTTGCCAAAGGAAAGGAAGTTGCCTAATAATTATGCACACCTGATATAGGGTGTTGATGTCATTAGACCACACCCCTTCTCATTACAGAGATGCACATCACCTAATATGCTTAATTGGTAGTAGGCTTTCGAGCCTATACAGCTTGGAGTAAGACAACATGCATAAAGAGGATGATGTGGTCAAAATACTCATTTGCCTAATAATTCAGCACTCCCTGTATAGGTTTAGTTTATTAGTTCCGATGTGGGGGGCTGGTGGTTTAGGGGTTAATACTGTATTATAGTGTTGGCAATGTTTTGGGTTTAATAGGTTTATTATAGTAGAAGAGATGTGAGTGTGTGGCCGATTGGGGTTAATAGCTTTATTTATTAGTTGTGATGTAGGGGGCCAGCAGTTCAGGAGTTAATAGGTTTATTTAGTGTCAGTGATGTTAAGGAGTTGCAAATTAGGGGTTAATCACTTTATTTAGCGTCAGCGATATCGGGGAGCGGCAGATTAGGGGTTAATAACTTTATTTAGTGTTGGCGATGTCGGGGAGCGGCAGATTAGGGGTGTTTAGACTTGTGGTTTATGTTAGGGTATTTGGTTTAAATGCAATTTTCTTTTCCCTATAGCATCAATGGGGTTGTGTTATGGCAATTTGCCATTCCACGATCGCAGGTGTTAGATTTTTCCTAACACTCTCTCCAAATTGATGTCTATGTGGGAAAGCATGCACTAGCATGTAAACTCAGCCCTTGGCTTTTGTGTGGTATGGAGCTTAACGCACTATAACGCACAGAACAAGGAGGTTTTTCAGTAACTCGTAATGGCAGCACTATGGAAAGTGCGATACCGCTCATTTTTTGGTGTTCTTTACGCACCCGGTATAGCGCAAAACTCAAAATCTAAGTGTATGTGCACTTTTGTTTGGTTTTTATTCTATCTGTAAAAAGAGTTAAATCGGTGCCTATAGTAATGCTTTTATTACAATGTTATGGTAATGAACATCCAAACAGTGTGTATGTCATATGACACTCTTGAAGTCCAGCCATTTGAAAGCCTTTAGGAGACCTATGTGAAGAGTGGGTGGGACTGCTCTCTATGTCACAGCCCAGCCAAAAGAGAAAATTAAGGGGAGAGGCAGAGGAACAGAAGATAATAACTAGAATTATGAATATTGTATTATAAAATATATACACTTTGTTTAAAAAAAATAATTATGTGGTTTTGTTTGTACAATAATACATTTTTAATTGTAACATCCTTAAAATCTGAAATTTACCATCACTTTAATTAAATGGATGGTCAAGTCAAAACTAAGCTTTCATGATTTATATAGAGCATACAATTTTAAACAACTTTTCAATACACTTCCATTATCTAAATGTGCACATTTTTTTTATATTCACATCTCCTGAGGCACTAGCTCCTACTGAGCATGTGCAAGATTCACAGGATATATGTATGTGCATTTTGTGATTGGCTGTTGGATGATGCATAAGGAAGGACAATGTAATGCTGAAATTCAAACTAAGTGATTGTGCATTCTATATTTATCATGCATTTATTAATTATGCTATTCTACTGTGTTTAGTGGTCCTTTATGAATGTGAACATAAAAGGTATAAGGGCATATCTGTGTAATACTGGTATGTGGTACAGAAGCCTTATGGCTAAAAAAAACAGGAACATACATTTAAAAATGCAATGGATTATCAGCAAACATATGTTCAGAGTCTCCATATATTGAAGCAAAATAGCTCAAAAATAGTGTTTCCTACCAAAGTTCCAGTGTCCACAATTTATCTTTCCAGTATCTGAATAATGGGGGTAAATAAGTGGTGCAAGGAAAGAGAATTTAGTGGCACTAATTTGGTAATATAATAGTTAAATAAAGAGAGATGGATTGCATTTGGATGCTAAAGGAATGGAGTATCTGTGAGAGGCGTTTAAATGCTTTCATTAGAAGTTATTTAAATTAATAAATCCACCTGCCCCCACAGCATTCCAAAACTATTAGTCTAGGTTTAAGTTCTAGAAATTCTAGTAGAAATGTTCTTGTACACAAATACTCACAGCTTAGAAAATAAATTACCTGAACTCACTTGAATGATTTTCATGACTGGGACATAGTCATATACAAAGAAAGAGAAGCACTGACCAGGAGCAGACAATAGCTCAGCAGTTTGTTCATTGGCTGGTCACCTCCTTTGGGACTTAGTCTTAGCTGGATACAAGTTATTTAAAAATACAGAGCAGGAAATAAAGATGTAGGAGTTGTTCTGTATGTTTAAGAAAATAATAAAGTTACTGAAATTGTATGAACTAAATATAATGTGTAAAATATATGGATGACTGTGGAAACTGGGGATAAAAATGTGTTGTATATAGGCCTTTATTACAGGATGAAAGACTGGAAATCTGCGAATAGAAGAAATGAACAAAATGACAATGAATGTTAAGATTATAGTAGTGGGGTACTTTTATTTGCCAGATATAGACTGAGAGATACCCATTGCTAGATCAGCAGGCAGAAGGTATATTTTTGAAACCTTGCAAAGGGAATCACTAGAACAACTGGTTAAGGAACCAACTCGAAAGGACAGTGATACAGTATCAGATGTGTCTGTGGGGGAGAACAGGGTCCAATGATCATCAATTTGTTTGGATCATTATTAATGTGCAAGCACTGTTTACACACAATAAAATAAAACTTTTAGACTTTAGAAAGGCTGATTTTTTATATATAAGATAATATTAAAACAAGGGCTGCATTACAAGTTTGCTTGAGTCACGATAACCAAATTTGCAACTGTACTTACTTGCCCATGTTATAAGTTGAAAATAATTGTGTTCGCTTATTGTGTTAGACCAAATGCACTTAACCCGACATGATGAATATGTAACATTCTAATGTTCTTCATATAAAAGAACATGTTCTTTTTATTTTCTAAATAAATAAAATATATATTTAAATTTAAAAATAAAAAGAGCATGTGCATCTATGAGAAGAACATTGGAATGTCAAATATTCATAACTCATGTCGGGTTGAGCGCACTAGGTCTAACGCGGGTTGAGCACAAAAGCAATAAGTGTTATGTTTTTCCCATAATGCGCAGAGACTAAGCAGTTAATTAGGACAGTTAAAGTTTATGCAGAAGAGAAGAAAGCACAGTCAGTGAAACATGGGGACAAAACTTTCTTTAGATATAAAAGTGAATGAAGAAAAAATAAGGATGGGGAAAAAAAGTAAAATTGGTGTCCAATGCTACTTCAGTACTTTAGCAACACTCAGTTTTCATGTTACTTTTCTATTTAGCTGCCAGCTGAAAGTAAACAAAAATCTTGTTCCTTTTAAACTGGTTAACTATTTTAGAGTATCTAGGAAATATATTGTAGATTTGTAGCATGTGGACAAGCATAATTAATTTCATATAGCTTACTTAAACACTGTTTATTTAGATGCTTATTTAAATTTAATACCTTTTCTAAAATTTGCTTTCCTGTCTGTAATTAATATTCCAGTTATCCCACTTATTTGAAAAAGTTAGGACCTCTTGCTTTAAAACCATCTATAAACTTATTGATGTGTTTGGTGAATACGATTTGGTAGATTGATATGAATGTTTTTAGTAGTATCATGCTATCAATAAAAAATAATAACTATCAATGTTTGCATAAATTGTTTACATAAATTGTTTACAAATCATTCAGAAAGGTTTACGATAAGCCATCTGTCTCTTAAGAAACATTATACCTTTAGATAAACTATTGCCCTTATTTCCTAGTTGTTTGCTTGATTAGACAAAAAAAAAAAACAGCACCACATAGTTTAATTAGCAATATTCAAATAAATATATTCAGGGAATGTTAGAACACATGCAAAAAAAGGGAATGTTGAAAGACTTAAAACAGTGTTAGTTCAAAGATTTCACAAAATGTATTCAAGAGGTGGGATGTAAGTTATCAAAAATTCTTGTCAAGAAAACAAAAAGCTTTGGTGTACACACTTACTGTTTGCATAAAAATGTAAAACGCGTCAACATTCAGTGGATAAAAAAATGTAGAAAAAAATATAAAACAAGCAAGAAGACAAAACACATCAATCAAAAAATGGTTTAAAAAAAAAAACTCTTCAAAATAGAGACAAGAAGTCAAGAAAAAGAAAAGGAGGAAAAGATTTTCAGGGATCCTTGTCATGCAAATCAGTTTGGTGGCAAAAAAAATACCTTCATCTTCAGCACCTTCATTATCACCTAAATCATCTGTCTGTTTCTTTGTAAGGGGACCTAGGATTGAGAATGAAAACATGGAGCAAAACAGTTCAAGAATATCATTATAAAAAAAAACATCCAAAACAGCATATATTACATTCCCACCATGTTTTAGTCAAAAAAAGAAGAAAGAAAAAAAAGAAGAAAAAAAAGGATTTTTTTAAAAAATATAATTAACTCC
The DNA here is from genome assembly GCF_027579735.1 of Bombina bombina. NCBI lineage: Eukaryota > Metazoa > Chordata > Amphibia > Anura > Bombinatoridae > Bombina > Bombina bombina. Next base: position 376,712,541 of record NC_069502.1, on the reverse strand, counting down.
TTCAACTTATATATACTGTGAATCCATAATTAGGGATTTCAACACTTCAGTTTGTACAGAAATCAAAAATATTTCTGCAGTAAACCAAAGTTAAAAAGTTTTACAATGCATACAAGCTCATAGATTATTATTACTTAAACTTATTCCTTTAAATCCTTTCAAGATAATATGTGAAAACATATTTAGAAACTGGTAAATGTCCATAAAAAATATCATCTTTCTATATTCTATTTTGACAAATAGTGATATCACCTAAAACTAAATTTATTTTTTTTTAACTATAAATGTCCTTGCATGTGTAACCAGTAATTGGTTAAATATAAGGGATAAGTAAATGTTTTCTTTTTGACATAAATATGATAGAATATATTTACCCATTGATATCGTTATACTATTGGAATGCTTATACAGAGAAAATACTACATGTAATTTGCAGTTTAAAAAAAAAATAAGCTTTCAAACCAGTGAAATGTAACATATGAATGTTGACTTGTTCATACTTGCACGTGACTGGAGTCTATGAAAATTACCATATAAATATTCTATATACAAATATATGTTTTCTTTTCTTAGTTTGAATTATAAAGCATCCCTTTAGAATATATCAATGTGGCAATTAATCAATCTAGAAAAAGAAAATATGACTAATCATGTCGATTTGTATAACATTTATAGAAAAAAATCTTGAAGGCATTAGGATGTTTGAAAAAATTGTATAACCATTAGTAAGAATAGTGAAATCAAACATGTGGACCTCTTATTAATTAATCAGTTTGTTATTTATATGTTTATTTTGGTTATTTTCTTCAAATAAAAATGTTCAAGAAGTAACAAAGAGAACACAGAGACACCAGAAAATGTGAAAGAGAATAATGTATTAACATTTCTTATTCAAAAAAATCATTCAACTTATATTGAAAGACCAGACATGTTTAAACATGTATTTCTGTGACATAATTTTGCATGCACAAAATCATATCACTAACATGGGATGATCAGATTACTGGCAGCAGCTGGTTACAGGAAGAAAAAGCATAGACATGCATAAAAAAAAAAAGAAAAAAACATAAAGCAAAGAACTGGCAAGATGGAAAAGGTACGAGTCAACAGTTTTTAATCAAATAGCATGCAGACAAAATCCACAAGAAAATACGATAATACTCTGCAAACACAATTTCTGTCACTCAATATAACATATCAAAATACCACCAAAAATCTCCAACAGAAATAAGCCAGCAGGTTTCACAAATGCTTTTCAATAATTTATAATAAAATATGACCTGATATTTGAATTCTCTCTGGGGATATCACTGGCCACTACGTAAAATGATTTGTTTTGTGTCAGATGTAAGCTGCACATTCATACTTTGTTAACAAGGCAAACAACTTGTACTTTACTGATTGCTTGCAGAATTAATTCATTTAGATCCTAACTAGATAAGGAATGGTAAGTTACAGCTATGCACACTTACTGTACCTGTGTTTTAACATAAACATCTAAAATAAGGCACAGACTATAATTAATCAACAATAATATAATATATAATATAATATTCCCTGTTATGTACTAGAACACATTTTTAAACGTTGTATTCAATCAAGTTTTTATGCATTCAGGTCCTCGTTTCCTTTTTTCTTCATACTGCAAACCAGACCCTGATATACTAGAAAATTCCTAATACACAAAATAAAAAAAATTGTCTAGTAGTAACATAAAATTTTAATATGTTGTCCATCAGTTTTTGATATATTGTAAAATGAATAAATACAGACTAGACATCATTAAAGTTACCAAACATGTATACAACATGGCTATAATTAATATAGGAAAGATACTAGTTTGTCTAAAACATCACAAATGTGAAGAATGTGGTTGAGACTGATGGTATTATACATACCTATAATATAGGTTCTAGCAAAGTAGCTTCTCTCCCATATTTATTTTATTTATAAAAGACGAGCCTGGAAGGAGGCATTCAAGTCGGAGACAATGTCGGACACATCAATGACCTCCATTTACTATGGATAATGTTTAGCAGAGCTGGGCGTTTCTGCATAGGGACCAAAACACCCCTAATGTAAACTACAGTTTAGTGGTCCGCTCACACTATGGAATAACACTTTTAAGATTGGATTACCACATGGGTAATCTTTAATGAGGTACTAAACTATCAGTATGTTTAAAAGCACATTGATACTTTATGTGGTTACTGCTAGAGGATCATAGAAAACTGAATCAAAAATGTGCATAGTGAGAGTGAAAAAAGAATTTCAAGCACTAAGTAAACATGTTTTAAAGGGACATTAAAGTATTTGTTTTATATATATTTAAAGTATATACAGCAATTAACTGTTGCATTGCAAAAGATCTGCATACAAAATAAATGTTTTAAAAGTGTTTAAAGCTGACATTTTATTAGACACATTTGTATTATTTCACTATCCAAGAACATAGTGTATGTCTTAAACAAGCTTCTATATGATTGGCAATTACCGCAGAGAATGTTGCAGCTTAACAGTTTGAGTTTTTGTCTGATTCATTTCAGCCTTTCTGGAAATAATGGAAAAACACCTTTTTTTAATTTATTTATTAATATGAATATTTAAAATTGCAAGTAGAATTACATCTTGATTTTATTGTCCCATAGAGGGCTAGATTTTATTGTCGCATAGAGGGCTAGATTTTATTGTCACATAGAGGGCCAGCTCGCACGTTAAAGGGACATTATACACTAATTTTTTTCTTTGTATAAATGTTTTGTAGATGATCTATTTATATAGCCCATAAAGTTGTTGTTGTTTTTTTAAATGTATAGTTTTGCTTTTTTTTAAATAACATTGCTCTGATTTTCAGACTCCTAACCATGCCCCAAAGTTTTAGGAGAATTACCGTCAGCTACCTACTCCAGCTTGCTCCTGCTTGTGTAAAGGGGCTTTCCAACTATCTTTTCAGCTAAACTGAGGTCTTCTAAGTAAGTTTTTAAACAGTTTTATACTGGAGTTTTATATCAGTATCTGTGCATCTTATTCTTTATAGTAGTGTCTATTACATGCAGTTATATGAAAATTGGTGTATACTGTCCCTTTAACTCTGCTAGAAGTTACAGTGAAAGATGCCTAATGGCCCACAGTTGAAAGTAATAAGTCTTTGCTCACACGCTAACCCAACACGCTCAAAAAGCCAAACTTTGAATAATGCAACCAAGTTAACGTATTCCCACATAGACTTCAATGCAGCACAAAAAGTGGGTGGGAAACCTTACACCCTACTCACGCTCAAACCCAATGTCAAGTGCGCTAACCCAACATGAAAATATGAATATTTCACACCCTAATGTTTGTCATATTAAAAGAATATGTTCAATTTATTCATAAATATGTGTGTATATATATATATATATATATATATATATATATATATATACAGTTGCAAGAAAAAGAATGTGAACCCTTTGGAATGATATGGATTTCTGCACAAATTGGTCATAAAATGTGATCTGATCATCATCTAAGTCACAACAATAGACAATCATAGTCTGCTTAAACTAATAACACACAAAGAATGAAATGTTGCCATGTTTTTATTGAACACACCATGTAAACATTCACAGTGCAGGTGGAAAAAGTATGTGAACCCTTGGATTTAATAACTGGTTGAACCTCCTTTGGCAGCAATAACTTCAACCAAACGTTTCCTGTAGTTGCAGATCAGACGTGCACAACGGTCAGGAGTAATTCTTGACCATTCCTCTTTACAGAACTATTTCAGTTCAGCAATATTCTTGGGAAGTCTGGTGTGAATCACTTTCTTGAGGTCATGTCACAGCATTTCAATCAGGTTGAGGTCAGGACTCTGACTGGGCCACTTCAGAAGGTGTATTTTCTTCTGTTTAAGCCATTCTGTTGATTTACTTCTATGCTTTGGGTCATTGTCCTGTTGCAACACCCATCTTCTGTTGATTTTAAGCTGGTAGACAGATGGCCTTAAGTTCTCCTGCAAAATGTCTTGATAAACTTGGGAATTCATTTTTACTTCGATGATAGCAATCCGTCCAGGCCCTGATGCAGCAAAGCAGCCCCAAACCATGATGCCCTCACCACTATACTTCACAGTTGGGATGAGGTTTTGGTGTTGATGTGCTGTGCCTCTTTTTCGCCACACATAGTGTTGTGTGTTTCTTCCAAACAACTCAACTTTGGTTTCATCTGTCCACAGAATATTTTGCCAGTACTGCTGTGGAACATCCAGGTGCTCTTGTGCAAACTGTAAACGTGCAGCAATGTTTTGTTTGGACAGCAGTTGCTTCCTCTGTGGTATCCTCCCATGAAATCCATTCTTGTTTAGTGTTTTACATATTGTAGATTCGCTAACAGGGATGTTAGCATTTGCCAGTGACTTTTCTAAGTCTTTAGCTGACAGTCTAGGATTCTTTTTCACCTCATTGAGCAGTCTGCGCTGTGCTCTTGCAGTCATCTTTACAGGACGGCCACTTCTAGGGAGAGTAGCAGCAGTGCTGAACTTTCTCTATTTATAGACAATTTATCTTACCATGGACTGATGAACAGCAAGGCTTTTGGAGATACTTTTATAACCCTTTCCAGCTTTATGCAAGTCAACAATTCTTAATCGTAGGTCTTCTGAGAGCTCTTTTGTGCGAGGCATCATTCACATCAGGCAATGCTTCTTGTGAAAAGCAAACCCAGAACTGGTGTGCGTTTTTTATAGGGCAGGGCAGCTGTAACCAACACCTCCAATCTCATCTCATTGATTGGACTCCAGTTGGCTGACATCTCACTCCAATTAGCTCTTGGAGATGTCATTAGTCTAGGGTTTCACATACTTTTTCCACCTGCACTGTGAATGTTTACATGGTGTGTTCAATAAAAACATGGCAACATTTCATTCTTTGTGTGTTATTAGTTTAAGCAGACTGTGATTGTCTATTGTTGTGACTTAGATGATGATCAGATCACATTTTATGACCAATTTGTGCAGAAATCCATATCATTCCAAAGGGTTCACATACTTTTTCTTGCAACTGTATATATATATATATATATATATATATATATATATATATATATATATATATATATATATTGTGACAGAAAGCAAGGCCTGGTTATAAATGGAAGATATTTAAGACCAAGCATTGTACATACTATTTCTCCTTTCAGTTAAAACCCCAGGGAGAAAGAGTGTGTATTTGATTATCCCACACAGCTGTGAAGCTGTCCAGCAGCTAATCACAGGTGTGGCTAATTAGAATCTGTGAGGGTTTAAATAGCAGCCTCACTTAGGCCTTGAGAGAGTGTTACACAGCTACAGAGGCTGGTGTGTGTGTCTGTTACACTGTGTAAAAGACTTTTGTTCCTGTGAACTGTAAAAGGACATTATTTTTACAAAGCACTTGTGGAATGCTGTGAAGTGCTGGGACACATTTAAAAGCACTTAGCTTTGCTGCAGAGGAAGGATTTCCCTCTGTTGAAAATGAACTGCCTGTTTGTTATTGCTGTGAAAAATAAAGCCTTTTAAACTACAGTGACTGTCCTGTGCTGCATTTGTGCCCTAGAAGACCGTGGTTAAAAGTGGTTCCTGTTACAATATATATATAGGAATATCTAAAAATTACATAGAAAATATTCCCCTATATGAAGAATATTGGGAAATGAAATATTTACAGTAACTACATAGTTAAACACTTTATTAAATATGAATATTGCATGAATATGATTTTACATGTTTTCAGCTACTTAACAGCAAAGGGCTCCAGTGCACTTATACCTATATATGTCTATATATGTATACATTTGTATTTATGTGTATATATGTCTGTAAATACATATGTACTCACATATAAACATATATTTATACATAACAAAACATACTTAGACAAGTATATGTAGGTATCTCTATGTTAAAGCCCTTTGCCTGCCTTTTTTTCTAACACCTGAGACCTCATATCTTTGAGTCTCTATAACTTTTTTGTGCAATATATATATGTAAAATCATGTTTATTAGATAGTGTTACTATGAGTGTAACTGTATAATTAAATGTATTTTTTATGTGTTTTGTGACACATTTTTGTTTCGCTTAACAGTTAACCAGAGCTCTGAGGTTGCGGTAATTATTCTAACGTAAATTGCGATTGTGCTCACATGTTTGCATTTACTATCAACTTGTAATAAGAGTGCTTCTTGGAAAGCGTGCACAGCTGCAATAAATCTGATATCACTCACACGAAACAGCGTGTCACTCGTAATCTGGCACAGAATATGTTGCATTATGGATTTGCAAACAATATGATCAGTTTTATTAAAGGAACCGTCAACACCCGACCCAAATTAATCCCATACCTTAGATCTACAAAAGAAGATGTGCCTGCACCACATCCCATGTTCAATACCTCTAACGTTATATGTGTAATCGTCCAAAGCACATACAATTTTCTCCTGTAGATATGGCCGCCAAACTCCCCCCACGATTACGTAGTAAGTTTCATTTTAAAGGCATCCACCAATCAGAATCCAAACCTCGGTTGGATTCTTTACACGCGTTCACTGTGATTTGCAGCTGCACTTTCTATTTCTGCTTGCGATTAGACATAAATTATAATGTGCATGTGCATTAGCAAAGGAACATTGTCACTGTGAACAAGCATGGAATTCAATAGAGAAGGAGACGGAGGGGAAGGAGTTTGGCAGCCATATCTGCAGGATAAAGCTTATGTGCTTTGGACAATTACACATATAACGTTAGTGGTATTGAACATGGGATGCGGTGCAGAAACACCATTGCTGTTTGTGAAAAAGCATAACAAATGACAACGATATTATATATTATTTTACATCTGCAATAAAGGCCTTTATTATAAAAGTTTTCAAAACTCTCTGAATATTTAATCAATATTACCTGAAATAAATGAATAATAAAAACACCAATATACTTTTTCTAAGGATTAAACCATTATTTGCCATTGCTTTATAAAAACATCATCATTGCTTATTACTAAATCACAAGGGACACTAGCATAAATTCTGAACAGTCAGATTCCGAATGAATTATTTTTTTGGTAGTTTAATAAATTTCATGTGAACAATGACAAAATATAGGAGATATTTGTTAATACATTGGATAGTATTGTCCTATACTTCTCTAAATAAAATGTAATTTCCATTCCAGAGTGCACTGCTATTGACAAACGAACAAATAAATAAATACAGTGTGCCCTTTGTATTTATGTACTATGATATTCTACTTACTTATATGTTTACATATTTATGAAATATATGAAAACTATACAGAAACTTTGCAGCAAAGGGAAATATATTCTTCTGACTACTTAAGCCTACTTATTATGCCTATAAATATCGGCATATGGAACAATACTACTTTAGTAAAAATAAATATGTTAAATCGAAGTAAACCTAAAAAGAAGCATTTGTGTAAATACAGCAAACAACTAACTTGTTTTCTTGCAAAATTACTATTTAGACATTTTCAGTGTAGCCACTGTCCTCAAGGAGATAAGAGGAGACATGTTTTGAATTTAAGTTACATTCTGCCTTCTCTGAGCATGAGCAAAACAGACTTACAGTCTCTCTAGCATTATCTGAAAAGAAAACTAACTAAAGATATGTTATATATCTAAAATGTAAAATATCTTCAAGAATTAATATATCTAATTGTTCAGATATAGGTGCAGTGGTTAGCAAGAGTATTAGTGAGGAAGGGAGGAAGGTAGGGAGGAAGGGAGAAAGGAAGGCAGGAGGGAGGGAGGAAGGAAAAAGAAGGAAAAAGATAAAGGAAGGAAAAAGAAAAAGGAAAGAAAAAGAAAAAAAGAAATCCAGGGGACAAAATCTTCTTTTACGCAATTATTTTTTTACACAATTATTTTTTTACAGTATAGACAGCATTCCTATGAGTAATTATAAACACATCAAAATGTTATCTTTACTTCCATTCTTAAAGAGATAATATTTTTATTTTATCACTCAACACAAACACACTCAAACATTTTCTGTAATTAATATGAAACAAACATTTTAAAATATTTTTACATTAATTAAAGGTTGATTCAAAAAATGATGGTTTGATTCCTATTGGTTATTGTCACTATCTGACGACATATAGAGCTCTACTGGTTGCCAACGATATTCCTTTGTGTGTATTAAAGCACAATGTAGTTTTCTTTAGGAGAGGAGTATTAAAAAATCAATCAATCAATCAAAAAATAAATTGTAACTTTTCAAATACAATTTTTATTTGGAAAAACTTGACTTTATGACAATAATAACAGTAACTTCACCCTTCCATCATATTGCGGCGCCAAGCTGGAATTCACGCACAGCTATTGGCTAAGAGGTGGAAACGTTGCATCCTAGCCAAATAGTGTTCTGCCTTAGCAGCTCAGACCGGCAAACGCTGCAAACAAATAAAGGAGCTTTCAGCATTAAGTATTTTATACTTCATGAATGAAAGTCCCCTTTATTTGTTCCAATGGTAAACCCTAGAGTTTCACAAACGCTAGGATTTACCATTACTTTAAGAAGCTTAAGTTCTACTGCCACATGCTTTTTGCAACAAAAGCACTATACTGAGCATTGACAATAAACTGACTGCAGCTAGAGCACGTGTCTCCTAGCAACCATATCAAAAGAAAAACTACTCATTTGCTTTCCTGTAGAGGTCACAGCCCCCTTGTGGGCTGGGACAAAATGTAATGGACCCTGCACAAATGAAGTTAAAAAAATTAAAACAAAGGTAAATACATTTTAAAATTATAATTAATAATGTTTTTATTTTATATAACCCACTAATTGGTGTGTTTTATTACAACAGACTGTTTTATAACCCTTTAATCTTCTAATAGTCTTTTTCCAGAGACCATGAGGAACAACAAACGTATTAAAGGTTATGCTATAGCCCCATGGATGTTGAACACAGAAACAGTGAGTAGGTAGATCTTATCAATTTAAATGCCTTAAATGTAAATAATTGGAGGCCCATTTCCACCTCCCCCAAACAAATCTTTAGCTGATCTACTAGGAGCTGTACACAGAGAAGCTAGTTTTACTACTGGCCTTCTAGTTAGTGTGTTGGGTACCATTTTGTATTTAATATCTTAATACATGTCATATATATTTATTCACACAATCCAAAATATATTCTGTGTGGGCATCTGGAAAGAGTATATGGGGTCGATTTATCAAAGTCTGGCGGACATTATATGCTGTAGTGTATCATGTCCGCCAGACATCGTTGAATGCAGACTGCATATGCTGTTGGCATTTAACATTGCACAAGCAGTTCTAGTGAACTGCTTGTGCAATGCCGCCCCCTGCAGATTCACAGCCAATTGGCCACTAGCAGTGGATGTCAATCAACCCGATCATACACGATCGGGCGGATTGATGTCCACAGCATCAGAGACGGTGGACCAGTTAAAGGGACATTGAACCCAATTTTGTTTCTTTTGTGATTCAGATAGAGCATGCAATTTTAATCAACTTTCTAATTAACTCCTATAATCAAATTTTCTTCATTCTCTTAGTATCTTTATTTGAAAAGCAAGAATGAAAGTTTAGATGCCGGCCCATTTTTGGTGAACAGCCTGGGTTGGTCTTGCTGATTGGTGGATTAATTTAACCGACCAATAAACAAGTGCTGTCCATCGTACTGAACCAAAAGATAGCTTAGATGCCTTTTTTTTTAAAATAAAGATAGCAACAGAACGAAGAAAATTTTATAATAGGAGTAAATTAGAAAGTTGCTTAAAATTGCATGCGCTATCTGAATCGCAAAAGAAAAAATGTGGGTTCAGTGTCCCTTTAAGGAGCAGCGTTCTTAAAGGGACAGTCAAGTAAAAAAAAAAAAATTCATGATTTAAATAGGGCATATCATTTTAAACAACTTTCCAATTTACTTTTATTACCAATTTTGCTTTGTTCTCTTGATATTCTTAGTTGAAAGCTAAATCTAGAGGTTTATAAAATAATTTCTTAGACCTTGAAGGCCACCTCTAATCTGAAAGCATTTTGTCAGTTTTTCACCACTAGAGGGCAATAGTTCATGTGTTTCATATAGATAACATTGATCTCAGGCACGTGAAGCTCCTAAGAGCAAGCACTGATTGGCTAAAAATGCAAGTCTGTCAAAAGAACTGAAATAAGGGGGCAGTTTGCAGAGCTATAGATACAAGGTAATCACAGAGGTAAAACGTATATTATTATAACTGTGTTGGTTATGCAAAATTGGGGAATGGGTAATAAAGGGATTATCTACCTTTTTAAACAACAACAATTCTGGTGTTTACTGTCCCTTTAAGACCCTTGATAAATCAGCCCCTACATATAAACCACTGATAATATAACTTGGGAAAAATAGTATATAGTTTGTGGGTTTGAAATGACTGCTTGTTACTTTCACTGTTCAAACAAAGGGCATTTTGAACACATTTTAAGATATTCTGCATATCAAAACAAAAATATATAGCTCTAAATGAAGAAACTTTAAATGCTGAATTCTTTAGCAAGGTAAGCACTGTCAATGGATATACATATACTGTACACAAACAAGGGCACTCAGGCACATAAACATAAATGCTCTCACAAACTTAAGAAATACACACAAGAACTGCTGCAGGGATAGGAAGCACTCTCTGTACTGTTTATATTAACCTAGGACATTTTAATTCATTACATTAGAAATGTGACCCTTTACCCCAAGAAATTTTGCAGTAATTGTATTTGAAATTTAATAAAAGGAAAATTTGTATTAACATAACTCTTCTTAGTCACTGACTCTTTGGGGGGAAACAATCTTGTTCTTTATATGCAAGGCTGTAATATATGATCTGTACATCATATGCTAGCGTGAGTAAATAAGGAGTTTCCTTTGAGATTTTGCAGTTAATTAAACTTTTCCCCTCAACATTAAAATTTGCATACAGCTTTATTACTTTGAGATGACATTTCAGCGTATGTGCAATCTAATAAAAAAATAAAAAAACACCTATAACAACCTAGCATTTAAGGCTTGTTAGTTTTAATCTTCTCATAAATGCTCACATGTGAGTACTCATGAGTGAGTGATAGCACATTAGATTATTCAAACAATGATAGACGTTCTGTGCTTTTTTGGAAGTGTTAAAGGGAAAACTGCAAACTTTCATGCATACATTTTATCTATTGTAATTTTAAATTTCAGATAGTAAAAGAAAGAGATGGATGTTAGTTTGGCAACATCTGATCACTATTTTATGCATAATCTAGGATAACTCTTCTTCTCTCTCCCTTTTTCTCTATTGGACATTTTAAAGGGGCAATAAAGTGATGGTAAACTTTACATTTTAAAATCAAGCCCAGAATCTAAGCAATATTTTAAGGGGACTTTAATCACTTCTAATGAAGATGAGTTGTAACTTACTTTTTAATCTAGCTGTACCATTCTAATACCCCACGTTCCGGCTGCCCAATTGAAAATGATTTTTTTTGGTGAGCTAATGGTTTGAGCCAGATGGCACATTTTTTGTAGCTACAGCTCTGATTGGAGAACAAAAATTCCTTTTCAAGTGGACAGTCGAAGCGCAGGGTATTAGAATGGCACGGCTAGATTAAAAAGTAAATTACAGATAATCTTCATTAGTCCCTCTTAAATATTGCTTAGATTATGGACTTGATTCTAAAATATGTAAAGTTTATCATCATTTTAAACTCACTGGGGTGAGCCAATGACATGAATCACCAGCTAGCTCCCAGTAATGAATTTCTGAGCTTTCCGCTGTATGCTTTTCAACAAAAGAAACATAGAGAATGAAACAAATTTAGATAACAGAAGTAAATTGGAAAGTTTTTTAAATTACATGTTCTATCTGCATTAATAATGTTTAATTTTGACTTTACAGTCCTTTTAAGAAATGTTAATTTTTCATGTCCCTTTAGCTTTCTTAAACTGTATTAGTTCTTTCTCTTGTCTATTCTCTCCCTTATCTTTTCTTGTTTATATCATCCATCTGACACCTTTTAGAAGAGAAAATTGAAGACACTCAAGAAGTCTGCATACTGCACACACTGTTGTACTAAATCATAATTCCTAAAATACTTCAGTTAAATAAGAGAAGAAAACCATTAGAAATGTATACCTTAAAGGGACATATCAATACACTAATAAAATGCTTTAATGTCCTAAAGCATTTTATTATTGCACAATACTCAGAAAAAAAACTAACATCTGAAGTGCGGAATGAAAAATCTCCGTAATGCTACCCCATTGATGTCTATTGGGAAAAAACACCCTAACACAAACCCCTAGTTTAAACACCCCTAATCCACCGCCCCAACACCTAAATAAAATGATTAACCCCTAAACCACTGCTCCCCCACATCGCCGCCACTAAATAAAATGATTAACCCCTAAACCCCAGGCCTCCCATATCGCCGCTACTAAATAAACCTGTTAACCCCTAAACCTCTGGCCCCACATTGCCGCCACTAAATAAGCCTATTAACCCCTAAACCGCTAGCCCCCCCACATTGCAAAACACTAAATTAAACTGTTAACCCCTAAACCTAGCACCCCCTAACTTTAAATTAAAATTACAATATAAAAATATTTAAATAAATAAAAACTAAACCTAACATTAAACTATAAATTAACATAACATAACTATTCTAATAAAATACAAAAAATACTACCAATTAAAAACCTAAAGTACAAAATAAAAAATAAAAAAAACATTACGAAACAAATTTAAAAAATCTAAAATTACAAAAAAATAAAAAACACTAAGCTTACAAAAAAAAAATTTTAAAAGATTTTTTTTTTAGTAGTGTTAGTTTTTTTTTAATTTGTAATTTAGGTTTTTAATTAGAAGTATTTTTTATTTTATTAGAACCCTTTTTATGGAGGTTTGAACTCATTGCTACATGTAAGCATTTGTGCAACAATTACATGTTCTAACACAGCAGACCTTCATTTTTATGCCTCTTTAAGTGATTCTTTTACAAAATATTCATTGCTCAATAATATTTTCATAATTTATTATTTATTGGTTACATCACTATTATACTGTAACTATCTACTTAAAAGAAAACATAAAATTGTAAAATATACTATTGCATGCATGTGAATAACAGCTTCCACATTCTATAAATAACAAAAATACTAATGGGTGGTTTTATGTCTCAGAACATGTTGATGATAATTATTCTACTGTGCCTGATATTTTTTGTCCTCATTCTGATGTAGATCTAATAATAGTATGTAAGAGAATCAGGCTCTGCACGATCACTGCTGATTAATAATTTCCCTCATTACAGCATAGCTGCTGAGCAAGGCTGACTTCCTAATATAAAACCAGTGCTGAATACATTTCTTTTCCAATTTAAAGTTGTTGTTTTTTTGTTTTGGTTTTTTGTAGTTACAAAAAATGGAGTTGTGTGTTTACAGATCTTGAATTTGCAGTAGTATTAAAAAAAACAGAAATTATTTTATAGCTGATATCTGATCTAATAATATAAAATTATTTAATACAAAACAGCATTTATGGTGAAATAACATTTGTTTTTCTGTTTTTAAGATTTTTTTTTAAAAAAAATGGTGATCATGCCATCTGAATATGCTGATTTTTATGTTCACAAATAAATGCAGGCTATACATATACCACAAGATTTACAAGGATAATACACAAATCACATTGTTACTAAAGACTAAGGGGTAGATTTATCAAGCTGTGGCCCCTGTCCTCTGCAGCTCGACTCTGGCGGGCTGAATTCCCCTGCCAGAATTCAGCATTGCACAAGAAATCAATTTTGCACTCTTGCGCAATGCTGCCCCCTGCCTGCGCACAGTCAATTATGCGGAGGCAGAAGCTGTCAATCTCCCTGGTTAGACGAGACTGAGGAGATTAAAATTTGCCACTTAAGAGGTGGCGAAAAGTTAGGGAAGCAGCGATCTGATGACCGCTGCTTGTGAAATACGGACTGCAAGTTCTCTTGTGACCCCTAAGGGCTATTAGCGCTCCACAATAATGGGGTCAATTTATCAAATGCTTCTCCAGCCTTCTCCCCCCTATGACTGCAGGTTCTCTTATAAGCAGCGGTCATCAAACCGGTCATCAGACCGCTGCTTCCCTAACCTCTCTACCACCTCTTAGGTAGAGAATTTTAATCTCCCCGGTCTCATCCAACCTGGGAAATTTGACAGCTCCAGCGGGCAGGATGCGGGCACGTGCTGATGCTGTCACAGAAGGAGGTAAGTAGCGCAGCGATGGCAGCAGTATTTTTTAATATTTATGCATATGAATATATAAATATATTTATGTGTTAATATGTGTATATATACACATATTAACACATAAATATGTATGTATATAATCTTATAAATATATATGTACATTGCGGTCTATGGGAACATATTTTTCACATAGACCGCAATGTAAAGGGACTTTTCAGTGCCCTATTATTTCTAACACCCCAATCCCACCAACTTTAAAAGACCCAAAACTGCCAAAAATATATAGTACATAGCTTTGTGTGTGTATATATATATATTATAAAACACGTACAACTATGTTGTAACAGGTCACATGTGATAGGCTACCAACTGTTTAGTCAGGTTACAGAAAACTTTGAAAAGGCGTGAAACTTTAATTAGAAAATGTCACAGTAATTTGTATTTCTGCTTTCACAATACTAATTAGCCTGAGAGTTAACAGTGTTAAGATGATGAAACATTTGCAATCACTTGGCTTTAGATAAAGCCAAATGAGATGCACTGATAAAGCTAATGCATTAAGTCATTTACCTGCCTCATAAGTATTGCAATGCGCCTAGGGCACTGTATATAAATGTGACTGCAGGTCAGCATTTCTGGATGATGTCTTACAAGGACACAGACCTTAGCTTTGGACAGACAAGTTTAATTTGTAATGCTCGTGGATTTGTTGAAAATTTGCAAGGTCAGCACAGCACAAATAATTCATTTGTTTGCACAGTTTATTTTTTCCTTATATTTGAGGTTATATACTAAAGGAGACACAAAGTAACGCTCTTTAAATAACGTGTCTAGGTAGCAGAGCATTTAGGCATATGTGTCTAAATTAAGAGTGGTGTTTTGCTATTGCATGCCCTATATACATAAAGATTCACACAATATCATTCCATTAACATAAATCTCAAGTACAAAAGTACAAAATGAGAAAATACAGAAGTAGAGTGGCTTGATATATATTAGGATAAGGTTAGAAGGTTGTGCTGTGTGAAAAATGCTTTTTGCACTAGTTTTAGCACAGGCCAAACCTTCAAGGTTGCTGTGAGCTGATTCCCATACGGCATAGAAAGGAATAATACATGGTTTGTAAAGGAAACAAGTTGAAGTTCTTAAAGGAAATGCAGAGTGCTTTTTAACATTTGTACTGGATCAAGTGTCTGTGGGAGTGAGAGTATTCATATTGGAAATGAAAGTTGAGGGGAATGCATGAGTTTTGTGGAGTAAAATAAAGAAAATAATTTAAAACATATAGGAGTCATTTAAAACTACATTTCAGGGGCCTAGTAAGTAGCTAGATTACCTACAAAAAAGCAGTCAAGGGTTAATCATCTGCATGCTTATTCAACAGCACAAGCATTAGACCAGTATAATCCCAATGAGTGTGCAAGTGGGTTTCTCTATTCTCTATTAAGATGAATCCAGCTGCCAAATATACCGACACCCACTAAATTTCAAGTCCTAAACTAATTGCCAGTCCAAAATGTTACTCGCCACCACTGGTCCCACCCACTACCCGCCCACACCACACCAGCTACTCCACCCTCTTCTTTGCATATGTCTAGCCATTGTGAAACACCTTTTTGTGCAGTAATTTGTAATATTGTTTTTATTTTGAACCATACATTAAATAATGCTACATAAAGTAAAAAAATAAGTGCATAGCAGTTAGCAACATCAACTAGGGGTTCTGTGGAAGACAAAAGATGGGTAGAAAAAGGAAGTTGTTGAACTGAGAGAATGCAGAGAGTGCTGATGGTCATGGAAGCAGACCTGGAGATTTGTTTTAATTTTATTTTATTTTTAATAATTATCATCTCTCCCTTTGCTCTCTTAACTATCTTTCTCCACTCCCCCCTCTCTTCAATCTCTTTTTTAACTCCCTCCCTTCTCTCTCATGCAATATATTTTCTTTACACTCTTCTTTTCCCCTCCCTAATATCTCTTCAATCTTTTATTTCTCAACTCTCTCTTAACTCTACCTTCTCTACTTTAACTTTTCCCTTCCAACCTCCCTCTCTCTAGTCTAAGCACTAGAGGAATAACACATCCTTCCCTTTTAATAGATATAAAATATTCCTTTATATAATATTTTTAGCACATAGCCCAAAATGTGTGTTTGTGAATGCTGCAATAGGAGTGTACTTTTTACAATATGGTACATTTGTTACTTACAACCCGTCGTCAAACTTTGGACGTTGATTGAATGTTGATTAGGGCTTGTGTTAAATAACCAGACATTACAAGTGGCTGGTTAATGCTCCTGCAATCTCGCGGGAGCACTTTGGTTAATTTAAAAAAGTGCCCCAATTGCCCCCAAAGTAAAGTTTATAGTAGTTAACAATTAAATGAAAACAATAGCATCTCTGATATCACTTACTAAATCACAAGGTCGGGTATCTAGTTTACAATAATGCTTAATTTGTATGCCCAGCACTCTAAAAGGCTCTGCAATACACAATTCATAAAACACAATCGGCTAGATTTAGAGTTTTGTCGGTAACGACCCGCGTAGCTAACGCATGCTTTTTTTTCCCCGCACCTTTTAAATACCGCTGGTACACAGAATGGCTGCGTTTTCAGTGCGTTAGGCTCCAAAAAGGGAGCGTAGAGCATAATTTACCGCCACTGCAACTCTTGATACCAGCGGTGCTTACGGACGCGGCCAGCTTAAAAAATGTGCTCGTGCACGATTCCCCCATAGGAAACAATAGGGCAGTTTGAGCTGAAAAAAAAACTAACACCTGCAAAAAAGCAGCGTTAAGCTCCTAACGCAGCCCCATTGTTTCCTATGGGGAAACACTTCCTAAGTCTGCACCTAACACCCTAACATGTACCCCGAGTCTAAACACCCCAAACCTTACACTTATTAATAATCTGCCACCCCAGCTATCGCTGACCCCTGCATATTATTATTAACCCCTAATCTGCCGCTCCGTTCACCGCTGCAACCTATGTTATCCCTATGTACCCCTAATCTGCTGCCCCTAACACCGCCGACCCCTATATTATATTTATTAACCCCTAATCTGCCCCCCACAACGTCGCTTCCACCTACCTACAATTATTAACCCCTAATCTGCCGACCGGACCTCACCGCTACTAAATAATAAATGTATTAACCCCTAAAGCTAAGTCTAACCCTAACACCCCCCTAAGTTAAATATAATTTAAATCTAACAAAATAAATTAACTCTTATTAAATAAATTATTCCTATTTAAAGCTAAATACTTACCTGTAAAATAAACCCTAATATAGCTACAATATAAATTATAATTATATTGTAGCTATTTTAGGATTAATATTTATTTTACAGGCAACTTTGTAATTATTTTAACCAGGTACAATAGCTATTAAATAGTTAATAACTATTTAATAGCTACCTAGTTAAAATAATTACAAAATTACCTGGAAAATAAATCCTAACCTAAGTTACAATTAAACCTAACACTACACTATCAATAAATTACTTAAATAAAATACCTACAATTATCTACAATTAAACCTAACACTACACTATCAATAAATTAATTAAATACAATACCTACAAATAAATACAATTAAATAAACTAACTAAAGTACAAAAAATAAAAAAGAACTAAGTTACAAAAAATAAAAAAATATTTACAAACATTAGAAAAATATTACAACAATTTTAAACTAATTACACCTACTCCCTAATAATTACACCTACACCCCCTAATAAAATAACAAAAGCCCCCCAAAATAAAAAAAATGCCCTACCCTATTCTAAAATTAAAATAGAAAAGCTCTTTTACCTTACCAGCCCTTAAAAGGGCCATTTGCGGGGCATGCCCCAAAGAATTCAGCTCTTTTTCCTGGAGAAAAAAAACATACAATACCCCCCCCCAACATTACAACCCATCACCCACATACCCCTAATCTAACCCAAACCCTCCTTAAATAAACCTAACACTAAGCCCCTGAAGATCTTCCTACCTTATCTTCACCACACCGGGTATCACACCGATCCGTCCTGGCTCCGATGTCTTGATCCAAGCCCAAGCGGGGGGCTGAAGACATCCATCCTCCGGCTGAAGTCTTGATCCAAGCGGGCAGAAGAGGACATCCGGACCGGCAAACATCTTCATCCAAGCCGCATCTTCTGTTCTTCCATCCGATGATGACCGGCTCCATCTTGAAGACCTCCAGCGCGAATCCATCCTCTTCTTCCGACGACTAGACGACGAATGAAGGTTCCTTTAAGGTTCCTGATCGGATCAGCCAATCGGATTGAACTTCGTTCTGATTGGCTGATTCCATCAGCCAATCAGAATTTTCCTACCTTAATTCCGATTGGCTGATAGAATCCTATCAGCCAATCGGAATTTGAGGGACGCCATCTTGGATGACGTCCCTTAAAGGAACCTTTAATCGTCGTCTAGTCGTCGGAAGAAGAGGATGGATCCGCGCTGGAGGTCTTCAAGATGGAGCCGGATGGAAGAACATAGAAGATGCGGCTTGGATGAAGATGTTTGCCGGTCCGGATGTCCTCTTCTGCCCGCTTGGATCAAGACTTCAGCCGGAGGATGGATGTCTTCAGCCCCCCGCTTGGGCTTGGATCAAGACATCGGAGCCAGGACGGATCGATGTGATACCCGGTGTGGTGAAGATAAGGTAGGAAGATCTTCAGGGGCTTAGTGTTAGGTTTATTTAAGGGGGGTTTGGGTTAGATTAGGGGTATGTGGGTGGTGGGTTGTAATGTTGGGGGGGGTATTGTATGATTTTTTTCTCCAGGCAAAAGAGCTGAATTCTTTGGGGCATGCCCCGCAAATGGCCCTTTTAAGGGCTGGTAAGGTAAAAGAGCTTTTCTATTTTAATTTTAGAATAGGGTAGGGCATTTTTTTATTTTGGGGGGCTTTGCTATTTTATTAGGGGGCTTAGAGTAGGTGTAATTAGTTTAAAATTGTTGTAATATTTTTCTAATGTTTGTAAATATTTTTTTATTTTTTGTAACTTAGTTCTTTTTTATTTTTTGTACTTTAGTTAGTTTATTTAATTGTATTTATTTGTAGGTATTGTATTTAATTAATTTATTGATAGTGTAGTGTTAGGTTTAATTGTAGATAATTTTAGGTATTTTATTTAAGTAATTTATTGATAGTGTAGTGTTAGGTTTAATTGTAACTTAGGTTAGGATTTATTTTCCAGGTAATTTTGTAATTATTTTAACTAGGTAGCTATTAAATAGTTATTAACTATTTAATAGCTATTGTACCTGGTTAAAATAATTACAAAGTTGCCTGTAAAATAGATATTAATCCTAAAATAGCTACAATATAATTATAATTTATATTGTAGCTATATTAGGGTTTATTTTACAGGTAAGTATTTAGCTTTAAATAGGAATAATTTATTTAATAAGAGTTAAATTATTTAGTTAGATTTAAATTATATTTAAATTAGGGGGGTGTTAGTGTTAGGGTTAGACTTAGCTTTAGGGGTTAATACATTTATTAGAGTAGCGGTGAGGTCTGGTCGGCAGATTAGGGGTTAATAAGTGTAGGTAGGTGTCGGCGACGTTGAGGGGGGCAGATTAGGGGTTAATAAATATAATATAGGGGTCGGCGGTGTTAGGGGCAGCAGATTAGGGGTACATAAGTATAACGTAGGTGGCGGCGGTGTGCGGTCGGCATGTTAGGGGTTAAAATATTTATTATAGTGGCGGCGATGTGGGGGGACCTCGGTTTAGGGGTACATAGGTAGTTTATGGGTGTTAGTGTACTTTAGAGCACAGTAGTTAAGAGCTTTATGAACCGGCGTTAGCCCAAAAAGCTCTTAACTCCTGTTTTTTTTCTGCGGCTGGAGTTTTGTCGTTAGATTTCTAACGCTCACTTCAGCCACGACTCTAAATACCGGCGTTAGAAAGATCCCATTGAAAAGATAGGATACGCAATTGGCGTAGGGGGATCTGCGGTATGGAAAAGTCACGGCTGCAAAGTGAGCGTTAGACCCTTTAATGACTGACTCTAAATACCAGCGGGCGGTAAAAACCAGCGTTAGGACCCCCTAACGCTGGTTTTGACGGCTACCGCCAAACTCTAAATCTAGGCGTTTATCTTTTAACCATAAAACATTTAAAATAAAAAAAAAAAAGATGGGAGATTAAGATTAAGTTCTGACACTGCTAATATTCAATGAATACTGGGGAATATAACACAAATTATTGTTTCAAACTTTGCATAAATAACCATTTTGATTCTTCTATTTGTGCGATAAAAAAAGAATAATATTGTGCAAACTTGGAACAAAAGGTTAACATGCTAGTTAGTATGAAATATCCTTTATATTCATAATTGTTTTTGTACTACAAAAGCACACCATGGTAGCCTAGTGATAGATATTTAGATCAACCAGCTGTAAGACCATTACATTTTGTCATTCAAAGATTACTTTGCCAATTTAACATCTGCTACATATCAGCCTATTACATTATATCACAGCACAACAAAGTAAAACAAAGATTTCCAGCAGTAATACTGTTCATTCTGAAGGATGAATTCTAATTATATTGCTGTAATGCCAAGCCACTTGCATCATGATGCAGCAAAAAAGCACATTCGGATGTGTCAGTGTTCTGTGAGATTACTCGGGTGGAGGCCGGGTTGGGTAAAGTCCCCTGGGTTTGCAAACTAAAAACTCTTGACATGACAAAGATCACAGCTTGCAGTCTGCATGGAATTAGCTAAGAAAGGGGCTGAAATCTCAAGGCTGAATAATACGTTTAAAGGGACATTCAAGTATTTTTTGTATATATTCATCAGAAATCAAGTACAGCACTGCAAAAGACCTGCATTCAACATAAATGATTAGGAAAGTATTCAAATTACATTTTTTTGCAAAAAAATATTTTTTTCTCTGTCCAATAACCCCTTGCTCCTTTGCTGTGACTAATAAGGGACATTTACAGTATAAATGAGCCACTGCAAAATAAATCACTGTGCAGCATCAGGGTAAATTCTGTATTTTATAGAATGCATTCCAACTTCTCTGGCAGTATCAAAACTACAATTAAATTTAAATGTAAATTATAGGAACATTGAGCAAAATAAATATTTAGAGCACATTGCAAAGTTTTTTTTGTTACTTTGCATAATTAAAACTTTTTTGCTAGATTACAGCGGTAATAACTGCTCCTGCTCGAGTGTTAATTTATCTAGAAGTTAACTTTTTGCGTGCGTTGGGTGGTGCTGGTATTACAAGTTCAAAGTAAAAATTTTGTGCAAAAAGTTAACCACTGCGTTTGCAATAACACAATAACCCCATTGACTTCAATAGAGCACTAAGTAAGAACAAACACCTACACTCATGTGCTAAGCCCCATCGCAATAAAACCCCTTACTCTAATAACCCCTAAACTGCCACATCCCCCTACTTTTTTTATCCGCACTACACTATTGACCCCTAATCTGCCTCACCCCCATCGTAAAATACGCCACTACACTATTAACCCCAAATCCCCCATAACTCCATCGCTAATAACACCCCACACTATTAACCCCTAAACCGCAACTACCCCCACCACAATAACTCCTACATTACTTAACCCTTAAACCATCATTACCCCACAGCAATAAACACACACTTTTTAACCATTCTAACAGCTAACCCCTCAAGACCATTAATCTATGACCACCTAAGTTACAAAAAAATAAAACACACTATCATTAAAAAATCATAAAAAAAATACTATTTTACCTGTCTGTAAGTTAGAATCTTCTCTGACTGTGTTTTTGGTTTATTTTTTGTATTCTAAATGCAAATAATAATAATTTATTTAGAAGACAAATATTACCTTTCTGATTACAGTACTGTGTTAAAGGGACATGAAACCCAACACTTTTCTTTTATGTTTCAGATAAAGAATAACATTTTAAATAACATTCCAATTTACTTCTAGTATCTAATTTGCTTCACTCTTTAGCTATGCTTTGTTGAATAAATAGCAATGCACAAAGGTGAGCCAATCACATTTGGCATCAATGTGTAGCCACCAATCAGCAGCTACCAAGACTATTTATATATATTTTTAACAAAGGATGCCAAGAGAATGAAGCAAAATAGATAATAGAAGTAAATTGGAATGGTGTTTAAAACTGCATGCTCTTTCTAAATCATGAAAGAAAAAATCTGGGTTTCATGTCCCTTTAACTTTCTGAGGGTACTATGTATACAAAAGTATTAAAATGAGATAAAACTACCTTTAGGTTGCATGTATAAGCTGTATATAATGACATGTAAATATAGATTTATGTTTACACTTGGTTCCATCCCCTCCCCAAACTGTCCCATGTTACAGATGCAAATATTAAAAAACACAAACTATTCCGAAACCCAAATCTTTTTTGATCCCAAGCAGTTTGGATGAAGGGTTTTCTACCTGTAAAAAAAGGTAACCAGGGTAATAAAAGTGTAGTGATATACGCAGGTGTTTTGTAAATGAGAAATGTTTTCTGGTGGTAATAAATGTGACATCTATTGTTTCTCCTGAGATGAATGCTGCAGGGCTGTATCCCATCACCATTTGTCCACCAATGCCTTATCATTCTAGACATTAGAATTTGCTAGTGCTAACAAAGGTTGCCATGAAGCTCCATAGCAAGGACAAAGGGTGATACTTAAAGGGGAAGGTTGCTTATTCCCAATTATTATTATTTAAATCTTCCTTTCCCTATTTACCTTTCTCTGTGTCCTGAACAAAAGGCTGCCTAGCAAAATTAAGGCTACTGAAAATTAGGGGTACAACAATAAAAACTGGGGGCACAACCTTTTAAAGATACCCCTTAAATTTGAAAGTATTAGTATTTGCTTAGAGAAGCCAAGAGGTTTGATATTATTATATTAAGATAATAACACCAAACTCATTTTGAGACGAATGACAATCAAAATACAGCGCTGCATCTTTTTTACAACTGTATATGCTTCTAGGTACTTTAATTTTTTTAGCAAGCTTATCATGTATATAATTGTTGACAGAAACTTGAGAATTCTGCTGATATAAAGAACGTATGCATTTCATGATTATGTTTGAGATGTTTCACATTTAACATACTGACTAAGGAAACCTGCATGTCTTTTTACCTGATGTTTACAAGTATAACCACAGCAGTAAAAATTTAATAAAAAGCAATATATCACACACTTGGCCCTTGAGAACTAACAGCTAGATTTCGAGTTTTGCGGTATGAGGAGTGCGGTGCTAACTTGCACGTTATTGTCACTGCTCACTTACCTACAGCGCTGGTATTACAGGTTTATAAAAACCCGGCATTATCAGGCAAGAAGTGAGCGTAGAGCAAAATTGAGCTCCATACCGCACTCCAATACCAGCGCTGCTGAAAGCCGCGGTGAGCTGGTTTTACGTGCTTGTGCACGATTTCCCCATAGACATCAATGGGGAGAGCCGGCTGAAAAAAAAGTCTAACACCTGCAAAAAAGCAGCGTAAAACTCCGTAACGCAGCCCCATTGATTCCTATGGGGAAAATAAATTTATGTTTACACCTAACACGCTAACATGAACCCTGAGTCTAAACACCCTTAATCTTACACTTATTAACCCCAATCTGCCGCCCCTGACATTGCTGACACCTACATTATACTTATTAACCCCTAATCTGCCGCTCCGGACATCGCCGACACTATAATAAACATATTAACCCCTAAACCGCCACACTCCCGCATTGCAAACACTAGTTAAATATTATTAACCCCTAATCTGCTGTCCCTAACATCACCGCCACCTAACTAAATTTATTAACCCCTAATTTGCCGCCCCTAACGTCGCTGCCACTATACTAAATTTATTAACCCCTAAACCTAAGTCTAACCCTAACCCTAACACCCCCTATCTTAAATATAATTAAAATAAATCTAAATAAAAATTACTATCATTACCTAAATAATTCCTATTTAAAACTAAATACTTACCTGTAAAATAAAGCCTAAGCTAGCTACAATATAACTCATAGTTACATTGTATCTAGCTTAGGTTTTATTTTTATTTTACAGGTAAGTTTGTATTTATTTTAACTAGGTAGAATAGTTACTAAATAGTTATTAATTATTTACTAACTACCTAATTAAAATAAATACAAATTTATCTGTAAAATAAAACCTTACCTGCCTTACACTAACACCTAACCTTACACTACAATTAAATAAATTACCTAAATTAAATACAATTACCTAAATTACAAAAAAACCCACTAAATTACACAAAATAAAAAAATTAATTATCAGATATTTAAACTAATTACACCTAATCTAATAGCCCTATCAAAATAAAAAAAGCCCCCCCAAAATAAAAAAACCCTAGCCTAAACTAAACTACCAATAGCCCTTAAAAGGGCCTTTTGCGGGGCATTCCCCCAAAAGAAATCAGCTCTTTTACCTGTAAAAAAAAAATACAAATACCCCCCAACAGTAAAACCCACCACCCACACAACCAACCCCCCAAATAAAATCCTAACTAAAAAAACCTAAGCTCCCCATTGCCCTGAAAAGGGCATTTGGATGGGCATTGCCCTTAAAAGGGCATTTAGCTCTTTTTCAATTACCCAAACCCTAATCTAAAACTAAAACCCACCCAATAAACCCTCAAAAAAAAACTAACACTAACTCCCGAAGATCCACTTACAGTTTTGAAGACCGGACATCCATCCTCAACGAAGCCAGGAGATGTCTTCATCCAAGCGGCAAGAAGTCCTCAACGAAGCCGGGAGAAGTCTTCATCCAAGCCGGCAGAAGCGGTCCTCCAGACGGGCAGAAGTCTTTATCCAGATGGCATCTTCTATCTTCATCCATCCGGCGCGGAGCGGGTCCATCTTCAAGACATCCGGCGCGGAGCATCCTCTTCAATCAAAGTCTTCTTCCAGAATGAAGGTTCCTTTAAGTGACGTCATCCAAGATGGCGACCCTTGAATTCCAATTGGCTGATAGAATTCTATCAGCCAATCGGAATTAAAGGTGAAAAAATCCTATTGGCTGAGCTTCAATCCTATTGGGTGATCCAATCAGCCAAAAGGATTGAGCTCACATTCTATTGGCTGCTCCAATCAGCCAATAGAATGCAAGCTCAATTTTATTGGCTATTAGTTATATTGTAGCTAGCTTAGGGTGTTAGGGTTAGACTTAGATTTAGGGGTTAATAACTTTAGTATAGTGGCGGCGACGTTGGGGGTGGCAGATTAGGGGTTAATAACTGTAATATAGGTTGCGACGATGTTAGGGACAGCAGATTAGGGGTTAATAATATGTATAGTGTTTGCGAGGTGGGAGTGTGGCGGTTTAGGGGTTAATATGTTTATTATAGTGGCGGCAATGTCGGGAGTGGCAGATTAGGGGTTAATAATTTATTTTAGTGTCTGTGATGCAGGAGGGCCTCGGTTTAGGGGTTAATAGGTAGTTTATGGGTGTTAGTGTACTTTTTAACACTTTAGTTATGAGTTTTATGCTACAGCTTTGTAGTGTAAAACTACTGACTTTAGATTACGTTACAAATCTTGTGGGATAGGCTGTACCGCTCACTTTTATCAGATATTACAGAAAAAGCATGTAATATCGGCGCTATGGAAGTCCCATTGAAAAAAGACTTTACGCAAATTGCGTAAGTTAATTTGCGTTACAGCCAAAAAAGTGTGCGGTACAGCTTTTTTGACAAGACTCGTAATAGCAGCGGTAGTGAAAAAACAGCGTTATAACCCATAACGCTGCTTTTTCACTCATAACGCAAAACTCGTAATCTAGACGTAAGTTATTTAGACACTGGCCCAGTCCGTCTATTAAAAAATAATTTGTTGTGCATTCAAGCAAATAAGATACAGGGTGGCATCTATAGATAAATGTGATAGAATGGGACAAATAGCTAATGCATTTCAAACCCTATTAAGTCCTTGATCTGATAAGACCAATGATTCATTAATTATTTTAATTAAAAGCATTTTAGTCCTTGTTCAGCCACATAAACCATTTGTATTGAATGGACACAACAGTTGTTAGGAAAATTACAATGGTTGAAAGTATAATTTATAACAAAAAAAGAATTCAATACATGTTCTGTCCAAGTCTGTCCTGGTGTCCACCAATTAGAACTGTCTTACATACACATACTTCTTAATCTGGTGGGCAGATGCAGGATGCTGTTGGTATCAGTGGTAAAGTAACAAGGGCATGAAGATGGCCGCCACTCCTAACCAATTGATCAAACAATTTCCAAATAGCAAGCATTTCAGTGAGAAAGAAGGACTTTGTGTATACTGTGACTAGCATTGATGTGCACTTGCAGGGGTCACTCCAAGGTTAAAACTGGAAGAAACTGCTGCTAAAATCAGTTACTGTTATGTCCCTTTCAGTTTAATGTGTAGTATACTTCATCACCACTTATTAAAAGTTACACATTGTTTTTACACTTTCAGAAATAAATTACTTTAAATTGTCTACCTTGGACTCCATGTACTAAGCAGCGTAAGCTGCTTCTTACACCTTTAGAGCTGGTGGAGAGAAATCACCCCAAACTCGCTTGGGGTGATTGACAGACCAAACTCATGAGAGAAGGAGCAAGCATTACACACTGATTGGATAATGATCCTGTTAGTCCACTGCCCGTATGCAGCAAAGGTATGCAGACAACTTCTCAAATTGAAAAGCTTGTCCACACGCCACTTACATGGAGGCCAAAACATCTGTTTAAATGAGGGAGGTGTCCAATATTTCATCACGCTGTCCAGTAAAATCTATGCAAAAATGCAATGTGTTGCAGATAATGTTTAAAGGCCTTCTATGCCTTTATGTAATACAAGTATTGCCCACAAGAAGCAAAGAAGAAGTGACACTGCACATGTACTACTCTGTATGACTGGCAGCCAAGAAGGATACAAACAACAATGTGGGAGTGCTATTTTAATCCAGGAATACCTTTTCTGCTCTGTGTTCACTACCGCCATTCAAGAGGGGTTATATTAGTCCTGTTTGAGTCTTGTGGCAGTCAAAAAGGTGAAATTATGTGTTTGTATGTTACTGGCAGCCATGGGGAGAAAATCACTGCTCAATTGTAAAAATATATCATGTTTATATATATCTAAAGAAGTCAATGATGAAGCTTAAGGTAGAGCTTTACAAAGGCATCATTTAGCAACCCCACATACCACCTGTGCCAACTCCCCTACAGGTCGTCTAGTATTTTTGTGACGCACTGCTAGTAAACCCAGTTGTGAATAAAATGTACTTTCCCAATAATGTGCTAACACTTTGCATCTGGTAAAACATACTGTAGGTGGCTTTTTTTAACATAGTAACATAAATCTTTGATCTACATAATAAATCTAGCTGAAAATCCTAAATCTTGAAAAGAAAAACATATAATTGCCTAAGGTCTGTATTCCATTATTTTAAAGTTTTCATTTAAAATGATAGTTTTCCAATGTGTTAACTTAATTATTTCCATTCGTATTCCAATTATCAAAAATCACTTTTGTCTGAATGTGCTAAGCAATAAAAAAAGCTTTGTAATAACCATGGAACGACTGGAACGCAAACGTAATGGACTCCACTTCTGAAGCTGTGCAAGTAGATTGCAAGCCCTTGCGGTACAGGCACAATCGTGCAATCCTTCTATCCCAAGTTAAAAGGCAGCAGTCTAACCTCTCTGCCACCTCTCTGTTTGTGGGATTTAAAACATTCTAGACTTGTTTGCCCAGAATTGTTGTTAAGCCTGCTAGTGCAAGAGTATGGGTTAGGGTTGTACAATGAATGGTTCTCCAATCATAAATCAGGCAGCAGACAGTGCATTGTTCACTCTGAACTCCCTGACTGGGAGCCTTGTCTACCCACATATTGATAAATGGTGGCATAAGATGGATGCATGTGCAAATTCTTATATATAACAATCAATTTTCCAGAATTTTTGCAAACAAAAATGGAAACAAAATAAATATCAAATGAAAAAAAAACCCCATAAAATTTAAAAAAAGATTGCTGAGGATGGCCTTATGGATTGCAGGTTGTTATAGTGCTATTTATACAGTATGTGAGCAAATAAATCTATACTTATAATTTAGCTTAAAAATATTGTTAAATATTTGCTATTATGTTCAAACCCTTAAATGCAATCATGAACATTCTAATATTAATATTTAACTTCTGAATGTTTCATTGTGAAAGTAGGAGATTATGGTGTTTGTTAATGTGTGAGATCGAAAGCCAAAAAACAGTGAAAAAATCAAGATGTTCTTATGATACAATAAGCAAAATAATTTTTCAGCATGTTGTAATATAAATGATGTGACAAGCATATTCTGATGGATTGGAATAAAGTTGATGAAGGGTTTCAGTGATAAATATCTGAATTATTTGAAAATTGTTAGAAAGCTGATAGAATGAGATTGGAATATACCATATAGAAGGTATAAGATAAAATAGGCTTAAAATCAGTTTCAAACCACGTGAAATAGGAAATATTACAAATAATGCAATCATTTAAAACTTGACCTGTAAAATAAAGAGATATTAAACTCAAAATGTAATTGCCATATAAGATGTTTAATTAGGTTTAGTAATATTTATTATGAATTATTTAGCCAACTTTTCTTGTAATTCAACTCTGCAAATATTTGTCACTACATCCAGAAAGTTTAGAGTCTATCACGTAGTACCTATAATATTGACCCTTTAACATTCTACACAGTGATAAATTGATCAGCATATATATTTATAGGTAATGCTGCTGGATTACAAAACGCAAGCAGTACAGTTATTCATTTTATAATGTAGATTTGTTTGCAATGCATCACGTGATTAATGATAAATACTGTACATATAAAATAAGTGTGTGTATATATATATATATATATATATATATATATATATATTGTTGTAGTCAGTATAATACATTATGTATTGGTTTTTATTATTAATGTTGTGTTTTGTTAAGATGCTTTCATTACAAAGTAATTTACTGCACTTATATTCCCCAAAAACAGATGTCGTGTGTGCCAAGTGGGCTTTATTTAACATTAAAGGGGCATTAAATACATCTTATTAAAGTGCAAAAACTATGCTTTGTCTCTCACTTCCTAGAAAGGCCAAAAAGCAAAAATCTGTAACCTGTGTTTTAAAAATGCTGCAAACTCACTGAATCTGCTATTATATTACAGAATTAGTTTTTTAGTCTTTTTGTATGTTTTGTGGGTTTTTTTGGCCTTCTATGGAACATGGAACATGCTCAATTTTACGCAAAAGAAAAAGTTGTCTTATGTCTTTAAATGTTTACTTTTTTTTAAATGTAACCCCCCCCCCTAACTGTCCCAAATATTGCTGGACAGTCCTGATTTTAGGGGTCTGTCCCGCTGTCCTGGGTTGCTTGCCATCTATCCCCCATTGCCCCATGCATATTTTATTTTATTTTTTTAAATATATTGGGCCCATACTCAGAAGCAGCTGGCTTTTCACTCCCGGGGTTACATACCTGTTAGATACCCTGTGGAAAAGGAATGGTGTGTGGGTTAAGCAGGAGTAAGAAGACTGTATACCCTCTGACCTCAGGTAATTGTTACCTCTAACCTACTTCTGGTAGTGATGACGTCTAACCCCTGGTGATAATACTAGCATGCCTTCAGTTTTATACGATGAGCAGTGCTAACATCAGGGTAGCCTCAGACTGCCAGCTAATATGCTTGCCAACCCCATGACCTCATACAATGAATTACAGATACCCATATATGATATAGTGTGTGTGTGTGCATCTGTATGTATAAGTGTATGCTATGTAGTGTGTGTGTGTGTGTCTGCATGTATAAATGTAAGCTATGTAGTGTGTGTGTGTATCTGTATGTATGTGTGTATCTGCATGTATAAGTGTATGCTATGTAGTGTGTGTGTGTATCTGCATGTGTAAGTGTATGCTATGTAGTGTGTGTGTATCTGCATGTATAAGTGTAAGCTATGTAGTGTTTGTGTGTATCTGTATGTATAAGTGTATGCTGTGTAGTGTGTGTGTATCTGCATGTATGAGCGTAAGCTATGTAGTATGTGTGTGTATCTGCATGTATAAGTGTATGCTGTGTAGTGTGTGTGTATCTGCATGTGTAAGTGTATGCTATGTAGTGTGTGTGTATCTGCATGTATAAGTGTATGCTGTGTAGTGTGTGTGTATCTGCATGTATAAGTGTAAGCTATGTAGTGTGTGTGTGTATCTGCATGTGTAAGTGTATGCTATTTAGTGTTTTGTGTGTGTGTGTGTGTGTGTATCTGCATGTATAACTGTAAATTATGTAGTGTGTGTGTCTCTGCCTGTATAAGTGTATGCTAGCAGCTATGTAGTGGGTGTGTGTGTATCTGCATGTATAAGTGTATGCTATGTAGTGTGTTTGTATCTACATGTATAAGTGTATGCTATGTAGTGTGTGTGTGTGTGTGCATGTGTAAGTGTATGCTATGTAGTGTGTGTGTGTGTGTGTATATGCATGTGTAAGTGTATGCTATATAGTGTGTGTGTGTGTGTATCTGCATGTGTAAGTGTATGCTGTGTAAGTGTATGCTATGTAGTGTGTGTGTGTGTGTATATCTGCATGTGTACAGTAAGTGTATGCTATGTAGTGTGCGTTTCTGTGTATTTGAGTGTGTGTGCATGTATTATATGTGTAGCTTGTGTTACTGTGCATTTTTGCTGACTTTAAAGGCCAGAATCTAGAATATTAATGGGGAATGCAGAGAGCAGTTTTAAAGAATCTATTATTAAATCTCCAGCAATCTCAGCAATCTTTTTAGATAGTAGGGAAACTGAATTAGCTATATGGGAGAAATTGATTATTTGGGAAGATAGGATGTCAGATAGCTGAGTCTATTTAGGATATTCTAGCAAAATGAAGTGGGAAGGATTGGCTGGTTAAAGATTGATACAGAAGTGAGTGTTCTTTTTATTTTTTATATTTGAGGAGCGAGAGATGGCATAAATGGGGATTTTTTTTCTATTCCCGTTACACTTGTATATTCTGTTCTGTTTTTTCCTATTCCCAAAACTACCATAGCAAAGATTTATTTAACATCATTCAGTCAACCTAATAGGACGAAAGGAAGATCACTGGTTTGACCTACTGAGAAAGTTGGCATTTATATATATAATTTGTTGAATATCTTCTTTATGTAAGCATTAACAGACATTGTGATACAGAATACATGTATACCTATGATTGCATTTTTGTTATATTACAATGCTTATTGTTTATGCTGAATAAAATCAATAACACTTTGATCAAAAAATAAGCAAAAGTATATATTGCTACAAAAACACTCCCAGATGGGCTATATAAATCGATCATCTACAAAACATTTATGCAAAGAAAAATCTAGCGTACAATGTCCCTTTAAGCCCCAAAGTAAGAGACTATATAGTCTCTATATACTTTAGCTACCTCCTGACGCTAATGATTATTTTGTTCTGTTTCCGTTAACACAGCTTCTGAAATAATATTTCACATTTTCTTAAAAAATAAAAACATTTTTTTACATTTTTAAATAGTGTATATTTTACTGCCAAGGGATGAAAGCTCGGTCATTAATCAGCCGTGGTTATGCCTCATCATTTATCACTTATGTTAACATTTGTAGTAATGCTTTTTGGTTCTGATGCTTAATGTAGCAATTGAAATATATCAGCACTTAAAAACAACATTCTTTATGCACACTCAAACCACAGCCTTCACCTAGTCAGTTTGTTTCAATGCATTTTCATAACATAAGTGTCAGCAAACACTGGAGTGTCTTATTCACAAACATTAACAATAAACTGTCATAAAAACAAACAGTTTGTTTACTACATTTATAGAAAGCTTGGGATCAAGATTGTTCTCATTGGATGAGTCTAACTGGACTACAATATAATAGAAAATGCACATAATCTATAGGTAGCTCTGTTAAAAAAAAAAAAATCTAAAGATTCAATTTATTTATTTATTGTAGATTACATTTCACAGTAAAATGTTTTAGGGTAAATTTCTCTTTCCTTTAAGTGAACTGTGTATATTCTAACCCTGCATTTGTAACTTAAAGGGACAGACAAGTCAAAATTAAACTTTCATTATTCAGATAAGTGAAGTAATTTTAATCAACTTTCCAATTTACTTTTATTATCAAATTTGCTTTGTTTTCTTGTTATTCTTAGTTGAAACTAAACCTAGGTAGGCTTATATGCTAATTTCTAAGCCCTTGAGGGCTGCCTCTTATCACATGCTTTTTAAATTGCTTTTAACAACAAGAGACTGTGGGCCTAGATAACACTGTGTTCAGGCACAGGGAGTTATGTAAGAGTTAGCAAAACACAATGCTAAATGCAACTCAATAGATGTTATAGAGTGACAGTCATGTGATCAGGGGGCTGTCATAAGGTTCTTAGATACAAGGTAATCACCGAGGTAAAAAGTGTATTAATATAACTGTGTTGGTTATGCAAGACTGGGGGATGGGTAATAAAGGGATTATCTGTCTTTTAAAACAATAAAAATTCTATTGTAGACTGTCCCTTTAAAGGGACAGTCTACTCCAGAATAGTTTTTGCTTAAAAAGATAGATAATCCCATTATTACCCATTCCCCGGTTTTACATAACCAACACAGTTATATTAATATATTTATTATCTCTGTGATTACCTTATATCTAAGCCTATGCAGTCTGCCCGTTATTTCAGTTCTTTTGACAGACTTGTATTTCAGCCAATCAGTGCCCTCTCATAAGTAACTCTATGGGCATGAGCACAATTTTATCTATATGGCACACATGAACTAATGTCATCTAGCTTTGAAAAACTGTCAAATTCATTCAGACAAGAGGTGGCCTTCAAGGGCTTAGAAATTAGCATATGAGCTTACCTAGGTTAAGCTTTCAACTGAGAATACCAAGAGAAAAAAGCAAAGTTGTTTAAAATGACATGCCATATTTGAATTATGAAAGTTTAATTTTGACTAGACTGTCCATTTAATTATCTTTAACTCCTGCCAGTTTGGTTGTTCTACCACAGCTATATTATTCTGTTGGTTCAAGTGGATGATAAACATCTCTAAACTAAGCATTGTGTGAAGTCTGAGAGTCACATTCAAGAGTTAAAGAATAGACAGTATTTAAAGGGGCATTATTGTACATAATATAGTGTATATTACCTTTTGTGTCCATTCCCTCTCCTTTAAATTATAAGCTTGAGAGTCTCTCTACCTGTAGGCCACTTTGTATTTAAAGTGAACTACTACTGATTGTGCTCAAGGACAGGGCATTCCTCTCCTTTTGTATAACTCATTATTGCACCTACAACTGTAATGTACCCCAATATTGTACTTGTTTGTGTATTTAATGCATCCCTGTAATGTTCCATTATTTCTTGTATAGCGCTACGTAATCTGCTGGCGCTTTATAAATACCTGATAATAATAATAATAATAATAATAATAATAATAATATTAAACTGGGGCTTTATAGTCCAAGCACACTGTCAAAGGTAAATTCTAATTAGATAGATAGATATATTCCAAGATTAGCAGTTTTTACATATCCCCATTGACAATTTGCGAAGCATATAGAAGAGCTGACAGTGCATGATTGATTTTTGTATACATTTTCATATAGACCTGCACTAGCCTAAGAGGTCTTTACATTATTTATTTTATCTGTATATTGTTTTTAATGTGTTTTGTGTAAGTAGATAGATAACAGGAAGTTGGAAAGTTATTTAAAATTATATGATGTGTCTGATTCATGAAAGTACAATTCTATGTTTTATGTTCCTTTAAGTGACATGCAAATACCGCTATAGTCTTAGGGGCTGATTTAACAAGGTACGTTTCGGCCTCAATGCCTCTGTTTCTGCGCGAGCCTTCAGGCTCGCCGGAAACAGGGGTTAAGAAGCAGCGGCCTTAAGACTGCTGCTCCTTAACTTGTACGCCACCTCTGAGGCGGCGTACAGCTATCAGCCTGATAACATACGATCGGGTTGATTGACACCCCCTGCTAGCGGCAGGGGGCGGCATTGCACAAGCAGTTCACCAGAACTGCTTGTGCAATGATAAATGCCGACATCATAGCACACCT
The DNA here is from genome assembly GCF_027579735.1 of Bombina bombina. Classification (NCBI taxonomy): domain Eukaryota; kingdom Metazoa; phylum Chordata; class Amphibia; order Anura; family Bombinatoridae; genus Bombina; species Bombina bombina. The sequence goes on along the minus strand of NC_069502.1, from coordinate 376,678,181 downwards.
GCCCCTTCACTATAGATAATTGTATAACAGTATTATTATTATTCAATTATTTCTGAATTAATTTAGTATGATCAAGGCCATGAGTGTGTATTATGGTATCCAAACATTTGATTCTTGTTACATCATTTGTTTAAAAAAAAATAAAAGAAAGAAAGAAAGAAAGAAAGAAAGAAAGAAAGGAACAAGTGCATTGGTTGTTTTCTAAAGACTGTCAACAGAAATGTTCAAACACACAACAAAGTTTAACCCCAAGTCTCTTAGAAAGCTGAGATGCTATATAAACATAAGAGCGTGAAGAAAAAGTCTTCCTGTAATGGCTTTAGAGCAAGCAAATTAGTCAAAACGTTAATTAGTATCCACGTAACAGAAGCTGGAGATAAGCCAACTCCATTTAAAATCTGTTCTCTTCTACTTTTAATGATTGAATACCACATTAAGGTGGCTAATAAAAATGTGCTATAGATTTTGTTTCCTTACTAGTCAATATTAATGATTGATGTATTCATCAAAGAAAAGTAAAGAATTTTTATGAGTTACACTGGCCTATTCAATAGTCAAATTCAAAAACAAGTGTGACAGCCAGTTATTAATTCAGAACATAATAAAAATAAAAAATATGAAAAAAGTGATATCTATAATTTTGTATTTAACCCTAAAATAGCAGAATCACGCGCAAGTAAATACCTATCTCTGAAGAAGAAATAAGGAGCTAATCATGTAAAAAATAATGACTGTTATATGAAAAGCAATCTTATATAAATGCATCAACAAAACAGTATAGTATTATATTGCAAGTTTACTTCCACATGATCTTTGATCTGTTCAAAATACATTTGGCAAGAATTAATATCACTGAAAGCTGTTTTGCATAAACCATTATTCTCTTCTGACTATAAACATGTTCTGTATGAGAAATTCATCTAAATAGTATTGTGTGACAGAAACATTAGGGATAAGTGCAGCTGGAAAATGAAATCCTCTATGTGACACTTTCTTAGAATACGCTAGTCTGTGACATTCAATGACATTACCAACCCAAGTGAGGTATTTGGTAAAATCATAAAAACAACCATATTGCCTATTAGGGGTGCAAACAAATAAATACACAGACCCAGTAGATGTATATACATATTGCCAAATGCAATAGTCTGATTTTTTCAAAATTTGTGATATTAATATTTTTTTTTCTCATTATATATTAGATAATTATACATAACAGCAAAGGCTGGACAAATCTGGACAAATGAAGCAGTTGTTTTAGCTCAGCAGTATAATCCTTGGTCTGCAAGCTTGAAGGATTACTGTGTGTCTACAAGTAAATTTTCAATTAGAATAATGCACAGTGCTCATTAGTAAAGGAAAATAATGTTCACACAATTCTAGGAAAGCTATTTAAAGGCTATTTATAACTATTCATTTTATATATAGTCAATGTTATATTATTTTCTATGATTTTAATAAACAACAAAATGCAAGAGATATGTAAATATTCTTGTTATTTGGAAAGCTTGGAAATATGTTCTTGGTTCTAAATACCTAAAAATAAGTGTACATTTTAATAAAAAAAAAAAAAATAGATTCTAATGGGGCGATTTATCAAGGGCCGAATGGCCCCTGATGCCCCTATTTCCGCACGAGCCTTCAGGCTCACCGGAAACAGCAGTTATGAAGTAGCGGTCTTAAGGACGCTGCTCCTTAACTGGTCGACTGCCTCTGAGGCTGCGGACATCAATACGCCCAATCTTATACGATCGGGTTGATTTACAACCCCTGATAGTGGCTGATTGGACGTGAATCTGCAGGGGGCGGCATTGCACAAGCAGTTCACCAGAACTGCTTGAGCAATGTTAAATGCAGACAGCGTATGCTGTCGGCATTCAGCGATGTCTGTCAGACATGATACGCTACAGCGTATTATGTCAGACAGACATTGATAAATCGGCCCCTAAGAGGGCAATGCATTATTATTCTCTGTGGAAAATGAAGAAAGAACATGGAACATAATTTTGTGCACAAATGAATAAGCAATATCAATCAATGCTTTCTCATATTAATTTAGATCCAGAAATGAATTCTTAGCCCTAAACAATTTTTGATCATGTGACTAATTACATATATATATAATCAAGCTGAATATGGAGATTTTAAACACATTGGGCCAGATTACAAGTAGTGTGCTATTGGATATTTGCTCTCACGCGCTAACTGCACTCAAAGTAAAACTTTTTTTTCTAGTTGAAAGTAAAAAAGTTAGTGCAAGAGCAATACCGGTGCAAGTTAACTTGACGACTTCAGATATGGCGAGTACATTAACTTCTTCTCCCTATAGACTTCAACGGAGTGCACCTAACACTCTCGTGCTAACCTGACACCGCATAAGACCTACAGAAAGCGCTAAAGTCGAAGGTAATTATGAATATTTTATTTTCCAATATTCTTCACATAGCAGAAAATATTCTTTTTATGTTTGAATACATTTATTATAGCCCTTTTAAATTTTGTTTGCACACCCATTTACTTTCAACTTGTAATACGCACGGCAGTTAGTATTGTCATGATATTGCTTATTGTGAACTGTGCTAACTTTAGCGTGCCACTTGTAATCTAGCCCATTGTAAAGTTCTTCTTTAATAGGCTAGTAACTACTATTTTTGTCCACGATTTCACATCCACAGGGGTGGAACTACCAATGCTGTGGCAGCAGAGCTCAAGTGCTGGGGGTCGATTATTATTTGTGTATAGATACTCATCATCAATTTATTGCTCAGCATACTCATGAGGGCATAGATACTCACACCAATATACAGTGCAGCGTGTTAACTATTTGTGCATAGATATTCCATTTTTATACAGCACATTTTATATATTCTTCGTATTTATATAGAGTGGTGTACTCATCAGGATGTAGTGTATAGAAAATCTCACATCATTATACAGCACAGTGTGTCTATTGCCAGTGTATAAATACTCAGTACCATTATTATACATAGAAACATGTACAGTATACTATTACTATAGTTTATTACTGAGTTATCTTTAGGGGGGTCCAAAAGAAACGTATGCACCAGGACTCTCTGTTGAGTATATCAACTACTGAGTCAACATGTACTAACCTACAGGACTTATTTGTTTATTTATTTATAAATGTATTTTGTGTAAGTAGATAGATCATGGGAAGATGAGAAAGCCAATATATGATCTTTTTTAATTACTTTTGTTAGCTTTTATTTAGGGAAAAAAATGGATCTCACATTATGGGCTAGATTACACGTTGAGCATTAATTTATTGGACGTGGACAAATTTGCTTGTTTATGGGTGCAGAATAAATAACAAGCCATAACAAGCCATAACAAGCAATTACCACTCATAAAATTAACCAGCGAACAGATCTCTGGTTATTTTCTAAATGTCCCCCAATTGCCCCCAAAATTAAGTGGTGTGTTTTGGTTTAAAAAAAATTAAAACAAATAAGCAAAAAGCAATTATGGGGGTTGTAGGGTGATAAAAAAAATGCATTTACATTACAGTCTATTGGAACTGTGTGTTCCCCAGTAAATATATATATATATATATATATATATATATATATATATATATATATATATACTAATATACATATATATTTATGTGTTAATATGTTATATACACATATCAACACATGAGTATAAATGTATATATTCATATACATTTATATTTTTATTTGATGCTCATTGCTGTGTGACTTTCTCCCTTTGCTGCGCTAGTTCTCATGCTGTGTCTCACGGCATGAGAACAAGGCTTCCATTGGAGCCTATGGACGAGCGTTCTCGAGAGCGTAATGCTTCCATGCAATGCAAATGCAAGGTTGTGTTCACATCGCACCTCACTTGTAATACCAGTGCGCTGGTACAACTAAGCTGAGCACAAGTATCACTTTTGCTAAAGCGATATTTTGCACTGAACTTGAAATCTGGCCCTAAATTTTAAATGTTTTACCTGCCCAATATTCATGAGGGCCAGAGAGGTGTTCACTCTATAATTGGACCAGGTAAGACCATGTGACCCAGAAAATATATGGGTACAGTGTGATTTTTTTAATCTGCTGAACATTAATATTTGAGACTGATGACTATAGTTGGATTTAGACTGTAGTGTATAGAGAGTTGGTGGCATTATTTTGGGCAGCGCAACCCTCACTCACACATGCATGAGGATGAATGTATGGGTACACCACCTACCTTCATTTGCCTGCTTTATTGACACTCCTATATGTTAAAGCAAAACATTTAAAAGTGTGATTAGTTTTTTTTTTAAGAAAAGAAAAAGCATGGGCGTGTTTAAAAATCAAGTATATTGTTTTTCCTTTTATATGTTGCAAAAAGAACACATAATAGTAGTAATGTAATTTTTGTCCCTTTTAATAATGATTCTGAGGACTTTCCAAAACAACTTGCATAATCACCAAGTTACAAAAAAACAGAATAAACTCACTTCTTGATGATTTTATATTGTTTTCTGTCTTTTCTGCCAGGTTAGCTGACAAGATTTGCGCGCTTATTTAAAAATATGTAGCTGGACATTTTTACGCTTCTTTGCTGTATATTGAGGTTATATATATAGAGACAATAAACAGAGTGAACATAAAACGTAGCATGCCCATAGAGTAAGAAATCAGCATTAAATGTTCATTAAAACAGTGATTTATAAGATATTTAGGAACTACTGCCTACATAGTAAAAAAATTCCAGGGACACTTTGCAGCAGAGCAAGCAAGCGGGTTACTGGAGTATTGACGACCTACTGTTCAACTGCTCCGCCCACTCAGTTCTGCAATCAAAACACACCCATTTGAAAGTAATAGTATAATTTAGACTTATCCATAGTTTATTATACAGATTACAGCACCAAGCTCTTACACCTAACCAGTCTCTGGAACACATTCTGGGCATATGGTTATTTTTACAACACAGCATCAAAATTAGAGAGACAAATAATATGTGAACCCATTCAATAATAATAACAATATTCCATTAGGAATGAATTATATTTAAATAATACACTATATCTATTTATCATCTATCTATCTGTATATATGTATGTGTGTGTGTGTGTGTGTGTGTATATATAATATATATATATATATATATATATATACATACAGGGAGTGCAGAATTATTAGGCAAATGAATATTTTGACCACATCATCCTCTTTATGCATGTTGTCTTACTCCAAGCTGTATAGGCTCGAAAGCCTACTACCAATTAAGCATATTAGGTGATGTGCATCTCTGTAATGAGAAGGGGTGTGGTCTAATGACATCAACACCCTATATCAGGTGTGCATAATTATTAGGCAACTTCCTTTCCTTTGGCAAAATGGGTCCAAAGAAGGACTTGACAGGCTCAGAAAAGTCAAAAATAGTGAGATATCTTGCAGAGGGATGCAGCACTCTTAAAATTGCAAAGCTTCTGAAGCGTGATCATCGAACAATCAAGCGTTTCATTCAAAATAGTCAACAGGGTCGCAAGAAGCGTGTGGAAAAACCAAGGCGCAAAATAACTGCCCATGAACTGAGAAAAGTCAAGCGTGCAGCTGCCAAGATGCCACTTGCCACCAGTTTGGCCATATTTCAGAGCTGCAACATCACTGGAGTGCCCAAAAGCACAAGGTGTGCAATACTCAGAGACATGGCCAAGGTAAGAAAGGCTGAAAGACGACCACCACTGAACAAGACACACAAGCTGAAACGTCAAGACTGGGCCAAGAAATATCTCAAGACTGATTTTTCTAAGGTTTTATGGACTGATGAAATGAGAGTGAGTCTTGATGGGCCAGATGGATGGGCCCGTGGCTGGATTGGTAAAGGGCAGAGAGCTCCAGTCCGACTCAGACGCCAGCAAGGTGGAGGTGGAGTACTGGTTTGGGCTGGTATCATCAAAGATGAGCTTGTGGGGCCTTTTCGGGTTGAGGATGGAGTCAAGCTCAACTCCCAGTCCTACTGCCAGTTTCTGGAAGACACCTTCTTCAAGCAGTGGTACAGGAAGAAGTCTGCATCCTTCAAGAAAAACATGATTTTCATGCAGGACAATGCTCCATCACACGCGTCCAAGTACTCCACAGCGTGGCTGGCAAGAAAGGGTATAAAAGAAGAAAATCTAATGACATGGCCTCCTTGTTCACCTGATCTGAACCCCATTGAGAACCTGTGGTCCATCATCAAATGTGAGATTTACAAGGAGGGAAAACAGTACACCTCTCTGAACAGTGTCTGGGAGGCTGTGGTTTCTGCTGCACGCAATGTTGATGGTGAACAGATCAAAACACTGACAGAATCCATGGATGGCAGGCTTTTGAGTGTCCTTGCAAAGAAAGATGGCTATATTGGTCACTGATTTGTTTTTGTTTTGTTTTTGAATGTCAGAAATGTATATTTGTGAATGTTGAGATGTTATATTGGCTTCACTGGTAAAAATAAATAATTGAAATGGGTATATATTTGTTTTTTGTTAAGTTGCCTAATAATTATGCACAGTAATAGTCACCTGCACACACAGATATCCCCCTAAAATAGCTAAAACTAAAAACAAACTAAAAACTACTTCCAAAAATATTCAGCTTTGATATTAATGAGTTTTTTGGGTTCATTGAGAACATGGTTATTGTTCAATAATAAAATTAATCCTCAAAAATACAACTTGCCTAATAATTCTGCACTCCCTGTATATATATATATATATATATATATATATATATATATATATATATATATATATATATATATATATATATATGCAAACAACAAATGTTGTGCAAAAGAGATTTTCAGGGACATTTCCAGGGACAAAAAAAATCCAGGGACATACAACAAAATCCAGGGACTGTCCCTGGAAATCAGGGACTGTTGGCAACTATGTGCCTACAGCATCTAAGCAGTGCATGCTGCTGCCCAAACTAGTGTGTAACCTTCCTGAGAATTCTATGGACCAACCCTAAGGCAAATAAGATTTAATATCTTCCTTAGTAGCTCTTCAAATGTCCCCATGCATCTGATCTATTCAATCTGGCACTTTTTTATTATCTCAAGCACATATATTGATAATATTATAATTTTCTTCAATAGCTAGCATAACATAGCACATCTTAGGTCCTGTAGTACATTCACAAAACTCACACAATATGTGCCCAACTACATCCTAACAACCCCATTTGGCATCCACAGATTTTTTTCCTGGAGAAAGGGAGAGTGGACAAAAAAAAAAAATATAAAATTCACAGAATATAATAATATCAGAGGCAACATATGCATCAGTAGAGAGCTGTTGCCCACATCAGCTGCACTTGATTTAAAAAAAAGGTGCTTCACTGGCATCAAGTGGTATCACCATGTAAAAGACACAACCTTAGATTTCACAATAAACCGAATGTAAACACAAATATTTAGTTATGCACAATAAAATAACTTTGCAATATACTTGCAATATATATCATTTATATCGTGCAGCCATGTTATTAAATTCTGTAAATTGCAAATTTTCTCATTTTAGAACACTCGCTTCTCAAGACTAACTATGCTACATATCTTCCCTATATGGCATTACCTGATAACAACTGCAAAACAACACACTTTATAATAACACAATGGCACTGGCTAGCTTTGCTGTCTGCAGACTCAAACCCAGATTAGTCCCTTCAAATAAGGCAAATAATTGGTGGAGTTTGACCATCAAGATCTTCCTTTGTTTTAAGGTTTTTAGACTTGCCTGTCATGTAATTCTATAGCAATTACAATGTGTTTACTGTCCTTTTAAGTTTATTAATGGGACCAGTGGTTGGTGTAGGAGCTGCTCAGTGGTGCCCTTCCAACATTATTGTAGGACCCCCAACAGTTCTCCTTGTTTTTAATCAGATCTGTCTTTTAACACAAAATGTGCTCTTTAAAGCTTCTTATTGACTACTTTATGTTAATGCTTAGTGAACTTATATGTAATTTAACCTAGGCCTGAAAATAACCTCAGCCCCATCATTTTTTTAATTCACTTTGGGACTAGGGATGGGCGAAAGTTTCGCAACATTCGAAAAATGGCACAAATTTTAACACATTCGTTCGTTCAAATCGAATTTAGAATGTTTACATAACATTCTAACATTCGATTTTCGAATGTTCGGTTTCAAATTTTACGATTACATTCGAAAATATTCTTTTCGAAAAATTCGAATTTAGATTGTAATTGTATTTCTAATGCTTTTTCTTTAAATGTAATATTCAAATTATGCAATATTCGAATTCGAAAAATTCGAATTTATATTCGAATTAGAAAAATTCGAATTTATATGTTTGTAATAGTATTTCTAATGCTTTCTTTAAATGTAATATTCGAATTATGCAATATTCTATATGGAAACATTCAAAATTATATATTTGTATTTATTATGTATCAATTTACTAGATTCCCGCCCTACCACATGAACTATTGAACTTCTGAATAGTATTTGTTAAATAGAATGTTAAATTCGAAATTTCGAATGTGGACATTCGATATAATTATAAACATTCGAATTCGAAAGTGACATTCAAAAACTGTAAATAACATTCGATTTTCGAATTTTTAAGAATATTTGTTCTTATCGACATTCGGATTTAGAATTCGAATTTCTGTAATAACATTCGTTCTACATTCGAAATTCGAAAATTTACACATTCGCCCATCCCTAGTTTGGACTTGACAACGATAATGTTATACAACCCACAAGCGTTTCACTGATAGGGGTATATTTAACAAAGTGCAAGCGGACATGATACAACGTAGCGTATCATTTCCGCTGCACATCGATAAATGTTGACAGCATACACTGTCGGCATTTATCATTGCACAAGCAGTTCTTGTGAATTGATTGGCCACTAGCAGGGGGTGTCATTCGATCGGGATGATTTCTGTCCGCGGCCTCAGAGCAGGCAGACAAGTTACGGAGCAGCGGACTTTAGATATGGAGGTTGATAAATCGGCCCCTTAGACTTGTTATACAAAAAATACATAGCAATGTACAGTAGAATTTTAAAGGTTTACCTCGAGAGCTACTTACATTGTCCAGGTAACCTTTCTAATTCTAGATTTTAAAGATAAATGTTAAAAAATCTGATTAGCATCTGTGTAAAACCACACACTGGCACTACAGTCAAGTAGAAACATTGTATATTGTGAGATTGTGAGCGACCTGCACAATATATGTATTTAATGAGGCCAGCTGCGACCTTTCACAGTATGTATTTTTGGAATATCAGCCTCAAGAGACAAAATGGAAATCCTAATGTTAAAAAAATCTAACAGGGATATGTAGTTTACTCTTTTACTGCAAAGAAATGCACAGCCAAAACAATATTATCTTACACTATATGCCCTACATATCACATATAACAAAGAATATTATTCATATTTATAATAAAATCATTATAAAAATTATTATCTTATTCTTACTATCTATATCACTGGATATATTATAAATTGATGTATGTTAATTATTAAAAAGAACCAGTAACTGGTCTCATTGAACTCAATAGAAACTGGAGGAACCCTTGCAAAACTTAAAAGGGACATGTAAAGCAAAATTAAACTTGCATGATTCAGAAAAGCGTAGTATACAGGAATGTTTAAAAGAAATCATACTCCCTGTGGGATTTGGGAAACTTATAATATATTAATGTTCAATTGTTCTCACAATGTATACAGTGAGAGATAAGATAAGGTAGATTTTGTGTAACTATAAAGAGATAAGCTAATGAGGTATGAGCTTTCTGTAAGCCCATTTAGGGCCTGATTACTAGTGGAGCACTAATTAACACTCCCACTAGAGCGATAACTATGCTAGAAGTAAGCTTTGTGTGTGGTGGGTTGCGCTCGTATTATGAGATTAAAGTAAACTGTTTTCGCTTGCACGCTAACCTGACGAGCGCAAAAAGACGAACTTAGAATATCTTGTGTGCTTTCACGTACTCCCTCTTAGAAGTAAATGGAGAGAAAAAGTGGGGGAAAAAACAAAAAACACCTAACTCACACGCAAAACCGATCCAATATTTTCATGTGCACTAAACCAACATGACAATATGAATAATTCACATTTTAATGTTCTTCACAAACAATAATATGTTCTATTTATTCATAAATAAATATTTTTACATATTTTTTTATGGTATTTATTTATTATATATTTATACCTATATATTTTATATATACATATCTATTTACAAATACATACAACATATTCTGCACAGAACATTGCACAGGATAATGGAATGTGAAATATTTACAGTAAATACATAGTTAAAACTTTTATTAAAAATGAATAGTGCATAAATATGCTTTTTTCATGTTCTTATCTACTTAACTGTGAAGGGCTCCAATTCACACACACACACACACACACACACACACACATATATATATATAAACAGTATGTTTACATATGTATTGTTGTGTTTACATGTGTATGTAAATACATATATATACATATAAATACATATGTACATATACATGTGTTTGAATCCTAATCCTCTAGTCATGCGTACCATATGTGCATATTTAGCTGAAACAGTAATACATTTTACAAGAAGTATTTTTGTTAATTGAAAAATGCTTCCATTTTAAATTTAAATGCATTCACCCCTTTTCAATTTTGACCTTTTAATCCCTTTAAATCTAAGCTGTTGTTTTGAAAATAAAAGAGAGTGTGCAACTTATGCGTGGAATAGAAGCTCACTGACAGATAAGGAACACCCTAACAGATCTATTTGGGGAATGTGGCACAACCTACAAGCATAGAAATAAAAAGTGCTTTTAGAATAACAAATAACTACAACAAAGACCAGATTGAATCAACTATAGTGATAGTATCAAACGTGACCACAGTGTTACCTATAACTAAACATGAATAGCAGGGAATTACTGAACAGGTGGAAAAATCTCTTACTTGTCTAAAACTGCATTTGACTAGTTTTAATCAAGCATGCAAAGAGTTAAGCAACCTTTTTTAATGTGAGATAAAATTATTGAACCTTGAGTATGAGGCATATTTGTTCTTCTTTTATACACACATGCAACATACAAGCATGAGCGCAATAAGACTCCCACCCACTAAGCACACATGCCCACATACAGCCACATAAACATAGAATACCCTCTTTATACTAACACATATCCTTTAGAATACATAGCATACACAATAATTCTCTTTTAAATAGGGATTGCATTCTCTATTAAATATATTAATACAACGCATCACCTAGAAAATTAAATGGAATCAATTTGACCTCAGAAATAAATTTAAATACTAAAGTTACAATTCATGAGGGAAGGTGTGTGTGCAATAATGATGCTTTCATTTTATAATTCACACATTATATGTCCTACAGCTTATCTAATGCTGAGGGAAACATCTTGATTTAAATCCATTCACCATCTTTAAAACATTAAAGGGCTCTATTGATTGGACTCACTCTATTAAATCAAAGTAATTAATATCAGCGTCAACATTGAGATTTCTACAATTTACTTACGATCTCAAAGGAGCAATTTTTTATTTTTTTGTTTTAAACTTCAGCAGGACAATCTTGTCCATCATTTTCCATTAGGGGCTAGATTTTAAGTGTCATGCTATTGTTAGTGCGAGGAGCGCAAACTCTATTACGAGATTGCGTTATTTTTTTGCACTTGAATCGAAGCTGTGTGGTGTTTAAATTATCACAAATTTGTTTGTGCAAACTCACAGTAATTTACGCTCCCCATATTTTCTATGGGTGGTGTAAATGTGCACTTGTATTACAAGTTTAAAGTAAATGTGAGACATTTAGAGGTAAAATATCTTCCCTTTTTACATAGAGATGTTCAGGTGATATTTTTTTGCAGCTTTTTACAGTTATGCTTCATCCCCTTCAAGTAATTTAGTAAATGGGTATTATGTCCGTTTAATAAGGAAATGCCTGCTGATTTCCAAACTGCAACAGAAATTAGAATAGACTAAAAAAACTCCATCATATGTATGAAAGATAGTTATTTAAACATATTAAATTAATGCTTTGTGCGTTAAATAATATTAACCTATTGAAAATGTATTTAGGAATTAACGGGAAATATACTTTTAGGCACAACTAATTGCTCACTGGCCAATAATGACAACTATAAAATTAGTAATCCACCAGTATTTACGGCACCTGCATAAAATCCAAGTGGATCCAGATTGGCAATTTTTGTGTTACAAGGTCTTTTTCATGCCATATACAATACAGATTGCTATAATCACTTACATATTTGAATCTAGTACCAAATTTTTTAGATAAAGCCATAGAGAATACATATAAGATTTAATAAAACATATAATACTGACCCCTAGTGGTCACTCCAATAGTAGCAAAGAAATAAACAATTTAATTTGATCTTTTAGTGACCTATAGAAAGCAATATTCGACAAAAAATATATTAATATTTTCAAGAACGCTGACATTTTCTCTTGTTGTTATTTGAATTATATAAAAACTGTCACACAAACCTTCTTCAATCATTTAGTGATTATATTCATCTCATTTTGAAATCCAGAACATCCATTTATTTTTAACAACAAATCTCTACTTCCCCCCACTACTTGGTAAAGCAAGTTGTTTCATCTACAAAAATGTTGGCACACAGACAATATCACACAAGTTACATCACAGATATAATACCCATTGATTGTCCATTAAATTTGAACCCTTTAACCACCATGATGTACCTTGTAGATTGCTGGTCGTTAAGGGTTTTTCAGCTCATAATAGCGCAGGTATCGTGGCCAGTGGAAAGACACACTATTACAACCTCCCTCCAGCAGGCCTCCTAGAATATCACTGTCTCGCCGCTGGTGGTGAATAACATGCTATTAAAAAAGCAAGGCCCATTCAAAGACCAGCAAAGTGGTTAAAGGAATACAAAACCCAATTTTTTTATTTCATTATTCAGATAGAGCAAGCAATTTTAAGCAACTTTCTAATTTATTCCTATTATCAATTTTTCTTTATTCTCTTGCTATCTTTATTTGAAAAAGCAGGAATGGAAGGTTAAGAGCCAAAAGAAGAAATAAGCAGCACACCAGGTATTTGAAAAGCAAAAGTAGGGATTTATTCCATGCTTTAGTCGCTGCACACACTAACAACAAACACCGGAAGAAGGGGGCGTGTCCTGTAACATTTAGTAACCAATCAGCAAGCGCTACCTAGGTGCTGAAATAAAAATGGGCCGGCTCTTAAGCTTACATTCCTGCTTCTTCAAAGAAAGATAGCATGAGAATGAAGAAAAATAATAGGAGTAAATTAGAAAATTGCTTAAAATTGCATGCTCTATCTGAATCATGAAAGAGAAAAAATGAGTTTAGTATCCCTTAATGAAATTTCAATACCAATGACTGCTATATTAAAATCCTTTTCAAATTTTTTAGTAATGAGCCTATATCACCCCACCATACACCAAAGACATAATCAATAAAACTCCATCATGTAACCCCATACTCTTTATATAGCAGATTTTTGCATTTTTTTTACCCTTTGCTTTATTAAATGTTGACTTCAAGCAAGTGCAGTGAAGGATGGTGGAAAACTAATTATGATATAGCTGGGAGGTATAAGATTGCCTCTGTATTCCCACTTTGCATTAATTCATATGTGGAGGTGATTGATTCTTGATATCCCACTGTTGTTATTGAATGATAATGACAAATCCCACAGATATATTGATGAACACAATATATACACACACATACATACACAATATTTTCAGCACAAGAAGATCCATTAAAAAGAAAAACTGCACTACAGCTGAAATTTACATTTTTAAATGCAACTTGGGAAAATCGTTAAATTTCAGAAGGGAAGTTTATTATTAAATAAGTATATGTTTTTGTTTTTGTTATAAACATTTAAAGGGACAGAGTACAGCAATTTCCATGTAACTGCATGTACTCCACACTTCTATAAAGAAGAATATGCACAGATACTGATCTAAAGATCCATTAAAAAAACTTGTAAAAACTTTGTTAGAAGCTTCTAGATTAGCACTGTTGATGAGGTTAGGCTGGTACACCCAGTGAAAGGGGCTGGGAAAGCAGGAAGGGCAGACACTCCCTCCTCCCCTGCATATGAAAAGACAGATTACACAAACAGGAGCAAGCATCTGACACTTTGGGTCTTGGTTAGAAGTCTGAAAATCAGCACAATGTTATAAAAAAAAAGCAAAACTATATAATATTACAAAAACACTCCCAGATGGGATATACAAATGGATTATCTACAAAACATTTATGCAAAGAAAAATCTAGTGTACAATGTCCATTTAAGTATTTTGTAAATCAATTAATTAACCTTGGGAGAGAGCACAAATAAATTAATTTTCTATTTTGTAACATTTGCTAGAAATGTTCAAATTGGTAAAATTATGATGTGATGGCTCATACATAAAGTTTTACTGAAAAAATAAATCAACAGAAGAAAGAAGGTTTTAAATAACCTCACATATTTAAAAAAAATGTGATTTATTTATAAAACATTCTAATGCTTGATAAAAAAATGAGTAAAACAGGAAAAATATTAATACAAATAAATATAGCTAATCTTTGTTTGTTGTGTAGATATTTTAAATAAATATGTTTACAACAGTTATTGATGTTGAATATTTTTTTACGCTTTTTGAAATTGTTTATCTTTCTCATTATGCCTTTACTCTCAGGCCTTTGAGCCACTTTGAGTTGTATTTTTGACATTCTGACTCATAGTACATTACTGGAACCAAAAGAATGAAGCACAAAGAGGAAAATCCTTGTAATATTTTGTGAAGATTGAACCACTTGACCTGATCATTTCAATCTTAAGGCTGAGCTTTGTTTGCAAGATTTTATTTAGGTTTTCCTCCACTTAAAGGAAACCACGTGAAAATACTTTATATAAACTCTAGTTTCAGAATCAGAAGATGTTAACAACTTTATATAAAATCCATTAAACTATTATCAAAGCGACAGCAACATCATAGAAATCTAAATATTGCAAGTTGTTTTTTTCCCCCACTAAGGACAGCAAGATAATTGTTAGATGAAAAAAAACTGTCAATACATTCCTAGAGAACATACAGTACATGACTGATACTATATATATATATAAGTATTGGGGACTTTTAACCCTTCATGTTTATTGTCCTTCAAGCATCATCATATGTTATCTTTAGAGTGAATTTGGCAGTTTAAGAATAAAGAAGATACAGGAGGCTATCATATAATATAAAACACAAAAAAAACTAATATTATTATAAAGTAAATCTGTTTATATAAATCAGACATTCTAATCCTTTAGAAATGCTTAGCAAACTTTATTTATTTTTTAAGACCTAATACTACTTTTGTTTGGACTTCACATAACTTACGCTAATATTTGTTTACAGGCTTTAAAAAAAATTTATTAGGCAATTAGAAGAACATTTTTTAACTAATATGTTCATCAATGTTTCCCTCTACTTCTCTATATTAAAATTAGTTGAACTTAAAAAGACATAATATATATATATATATATATATATATATATATATATATATATATATATATATATATATATCAAAATAAATAACAAAATAAAAGCAATACTAATAAAGTTCTATCCTCAAATATCAAGAGCGGCGGGTGCAGGAGTAAGGTATCGCCTACATATTAATAATCCACGATAATAAAAAATACTCAGCACTCCTAAATAATTCAAACAAGAAATAATTTTAATTTATAGCTGGAATATTAATTCCTGAAAAAATGCCAAAAGTCAGAAAATATATTATTGACACACCAAACCAAGGTGAAAGGTCCCCAATAGTGATGTCGCGAACCTAAAAATTTGGGTTCGCGAACAGCGAACGCGAACTTCCGCAAATTGCGAACCGCCATAGACTTCAATAGGCAGGCGAATTTTAAAAACCACAGGGACTCTTTCTGGCCACAATAGTGATGGAAAAGTTGTTTCAAGGGGACTAACACCTGGACTGCGGCATGCCGGAGGGGGATCCATGGTAAAACTCCCATGGAAAATTACATAGTTGATGCAGAGTCTGGTTTTAATCCATAAAGGGCATAAATCACCTAACATTCCTAAATTGTTTGGAATAACGTGCTTTAAAACATCAGGTATGATGTTGTATCGATCAGGTAGTGTAAGGGTTACGCCCGCTTCACAGTGCGCAGTGTAGGTGATATACCTGCCCTGACCATGCTTTGCAGACCAGGGATCAGTGGTCAGATGGACCCTTGCCCCAACACTGTGTGCCAGACATGCCATTATAGCAGACTTATATGGCTTTGGCGTTGCTTTTTGGTAATTAGAAGGCTGCTAAATGCCACTGCGCACCACACGTGTTTTATGCCCAGCAGTGAAGGGGTTAATTAGGGAGCATGTAGGCAGCTTGTAGAGTTAATTTTAGCTTAAGTGTAGTGTAGTAGACAACCCAAAGTATTGATCTAGGCCCATTTTGGTATATTTAATGCCACCATTTCACCGCCAAATACGATCAAATTTTAAAAAATTGTTCACTTTTTCACAAACTTTAGGTTTCTCACAGAAATTATTTACAAACAACTTATGCAATTATGGCATAAATGGGTGTAAATGCTTCTCTGGGATCCCCTTTGTTCAGAAATAGCAGACTTATATGGCTTTGGCGTTGCTTTTTGGTAATTAGAAGGCTGCTAAATGCCACTGCGCACCACACGTATTTTATGCCCAGCAGTGAAGGGGTTAATTAGGGAGCATGTAGGGAGCTTGTAGAGTTAATTTTAGCTTAAGTGTAGTGTAGTAGACAACCCAAAGTATTGATCTAGGCCCATTTTGGTATATTTAATGCCACCATTTCACCGCCAAATGCGATCAAATTTAAAAATTGTTCACTTTTTCACAAACTTTAGGTTTCTCACAGAAATTATTTACAAACAACTTATGCAATTATGGCATAAATGGGTGTAAATGCTTCTCTGGGATCCCCTTTGTTCAGAAATAGCAGACTTATATGGCTTTGGCGTTGCTTTTTGGTAATTAGAAGGCTGCTAAATGCCACTGCGCACCACACGTATTTTATGCCCCGCAGTGAAGGGGTTAATTAGGGAGCATGTAGGCAGCTTGTAGAGTTAATTTTAGCTTAAGTGTAGTGTAGTAGACAACCCAAAGTATTGATCTAGGCCCATTTTGGTATATTTAATGCCACCATTTCACCGCCAAATGCGATCAAATTTAAAAATTGTTCACTTTTTCACAAACTTTAGGTTTCTCACAGAAATTATTTACAAACAACTTATGCAATTATGGCATAAATGGTTGTAAATGCTTCTATGGGATCCCCTTTGTTCATAAATATCAGACTTATATGGTTTTGGCGTTGCTTTTTGGTAATTAGAAGGCCGCTAAATGCCACTGTGCATCACACGTGTTTTATGCCCAGCAGTGAAGGGGTTAATTAGGGAGCATGTAGGCAGCTTGTAGAGTTAATTTTAGCTTTAGTGTAGTAGACAACCCAAAGTATTGATCTAGGCCCATTTTGGTATATTTAATGCCACCATTTCACCGCCAAATGCGATCAAATTTAAAAAAAACTTAATTTTTTTCGCAATTTTAGGTTTCTCACTGAAATTATTTACAAACAGCTTGTGCAATTATGGCACAAATTGTTGTAAATGCTTCTCTGGGATCCCCTTTGTTCAGAAATAGCAGACATATATGACTTTGGTGTTGCTTTCTGGTAATTAGAAGGCCGCTAAATGCTGCTGCGCATCACACGTGTATTATGCCCAGCAGTGAAGGGGTTAATTAGGTAGTTTGTAGGGAGCTTGCAGGGTTAATTTTAGCTTTAGTGTAGAGATCAGCCTCCCACCTGACACATCAGACACCCTGATCCCTCCCAAACAGCTCCCTTCCCTCCCCCACCCCACAATTGTCCCCGCCATCTTAAGTACTGGCAGAAAGTCTGCCAGTACTAAAATAAAAGGTTTTTTTTAGCATATTTACATATGCTGTGGTGTAGCATCCCCCTTAGCCCCCAACCTCCCTGATCCCCCCCAAAACAGCTCTCTAACCCTCCCCATCTGCCTTATTGGCGGCCATCTTGGGTACTGGCACCAGATATGAGTGGTGGCACTGGGCAAGTGGGCACAGTATACGCTGTGAGCCTGACACACACGCTGGCAGGCAGGCAACTGCAATTAGATTACACAGGGAAGAAAAAAAAAGCAGACTGATGTTCTAGCCCTAAAAAGGGCTTTTTGGGGTGCTGTCCTTACAGCAGAGATCAGATGAGTCCTTCAGGACTGTAGTGGACACTGAATACACTAGCCTAGCTATCAATTTCCCTATTAAATTAAATCAGCAGCAGCTACACTGTCCCTCCTCTCACTAAGAATGCAGCTTCCAAATGAATCTAAAATGGATGCTGTCCAGGAGGTGGGAGGGTCTAATAATTCTTTAAATTAGCAGGGAGCAGTGGGTGGAAATGACTGTCACTCACTGTGTGTGGCTGTGGCTGCTAGGAACTTAAGATATCGAGGAGACAGGAGAGGAACTTGGAAGTGAGTAAAGCTGGCTGCTGGTCCTTTTATGAATGAGTCTCATTCAAACAAGCACCAGAAGCCAGCTTTACTAACAAGTTCCTCATTCAGTTTTTTCTTTAAGCTGCTAAAGACTGTTCCCTCTCTCATTCAATGAGAGGGAGCAGTCTTTAGCAGCTTAAAGAAAAAATGGAATGAGGAACTTGTTAGTAAAGCTGGCTGCTGGTGCTTGTATGAATGAGGGAAACAGTCTTTAGCATCTTAAAGAAAAAACGGAATGAGGAACTTGTTAGTAAAGCTGGCTGCTGGTGCTTCCATGAATGAGAGGGAACAGTCTTTAGCAGCTTAAAGAAAAAATGGAATGAGGAACTTGGAAGTGAGTAAAGCTGGCTGCTGGTGCTTCTATGAATGAGAGGGAACAGTCTTTAGCAACTTAAAGAAAAAAACGGAATGAGGAACTTGGAAGTGAGTAAAGCTGGCTGCTGGTACTTGTATGAATGAGAGTTTGCAGTCTGTAAACTAACAGCTTAAAGAAAAATATTCTTGAATTAACACTATTTATCTGCATTGATATAGGAGATTAGATGTCATCCAGGTTTGTGTGTTCTTTGTGGAATTTTAATGCTTCTTTTGCACTGCACTGTGGCATGACACAGTAAGAGATACATTAAAATAAATAAATACTTATAAGAATATGAAATCTGGGGTCTGATAAATAATAAATGATTCACTGACTCATACAGCCCATAAACATAATTTGGATTGAATCATCAATGACTTCTCTATACATTTTACAATAAAGTGACATTTTTTTTTTTTTTGTGGCATCTAAAAAGAGGGATATTAAAAACAATGTTCCAGTGCTGAATAACATACTATTTCATGTTTATGCTTGTAGGTGTGTGACAATCCACAGAAAATTTAAGTCCACTTTTAATATAAAAATTAAAGATACATTTTTTTTATTGTATGCCTAAAAGAACCTAGGTTCTAGGGGCTGATTGGTGGCTACATAATGCATACTTAACCTCTCTGCAGGGTTTAATAGAAAATGTTCTATTAAACCCTGCAGAGAGGTTTAACAAATATTCAAATCTTTACTAAGGTATTTGTGTCTCATGCTCATCTGGAGTGGTTTAGGAGTACCAGTTCGATTATGTGTTTAACCTCACTGGAGGGTTTAATAGAAAATCTTGCTATTTTATGTGATTGTGTTCATGTAGTCAGCCAGCAAGACCATGAAATACTATATATATATATATATATATATATATATATATATATATATATATATATATATATATATATATATATATATATATATAATTATTATATATATATATTACTATATATTATTACCAAGTATTTCATGGTCTTGCTGGCTGACTACATGAATACCATCACATAAAATAGCAAGATTTCTATTAAACCCTGCAGTGAGGTTAAACACATAATCAAACCGGTACTCCTAAACCACTCCAGATGAGCAAGAGTATACTTTTGACCTTTTTTATCCCATGCTTTTCTAGAACCATATCTGTATTGGTAGGTATATAGACACTGGATTAGGTAGCTATTTTATACATAGGTATATTACGTGTCCTAGCCAGTGCCTCACCAGCCTCTGACCTCACTGCACGTCACTGTCTGGGAGGGAGGGTCTGCTGCTGATTGGCTGTAATGTGTCTTCTGACTGTGAGGTACAGGGTCAAAGTTTACTCAATGATGACGAATAGGGGGCGGATCAAACATCGCATAAGTTCGCCGTCCGCGGCAAACGCGAACATGCTATGTTCGCCGGCGAACTATTCGCGACATCACTAGGCAACCTATCCTCACTCAGACTCACATACACCATACACTAGCATACAATGCACTTCCCCTTAGGTGTCCCTAAAGGGAAAAAATTGTGAGCGTGATGTACTGCACCAGAACTGTCACATATAACAGTTCTGGTGCAGCAATATTCAGCTGAAATCCGGATGGGATACTAGCAAGTATATTTTCCGTTTCTTGCAGGAGCAGATACACTGCACGCTGATTAAGCGTTATCCGACAGGAAGCCGGAAGGAAGCAAGTATACTTTATATCTACTATATTGCAAGCTGACACAGCGTACAGGAATTTCTGGGTAGCCTGTGGGTCATTTACAATTGTGTTTTATTTATGCTGCAATTATTACTGCACCACACGCTTCAGTTGTAGAGAGGTTTATATATTGTCCGGGGACGAAGTCAGAAGTGTTACGGACTGTGAAGTCTTATTAACGTATGAAATCAATGTGATACACTTTGGTATCTAGAGGTGTGAGACCTATAAGGATAGGAGTGTCCTATGTGTATGGTGGTTACATAGGGGCAGTGAACTTTGCTCTATAAACTACAACCAAGTTGCATAGTTTGTTGCATTACATGCGGATTACAATTGTTACCACTCTTCTGATGTTTGTAATGAGCTTCAATCAAGCGTGACTTATTATTTCTATTTGGATTACAAAGTATCAACTTTTTCTGCCCCTGAGTTACTTATTCACATCATAGAACTGTGTATTTTCTGAAAAGACGCAACTATTTTTTCCCCTTAGGGACACCTAAGGGGAAGTGTATTGTATGCGTGTGTATGCTGTATGTGAGTGTGAGTGAGGATACGTTGGGGACCTTTCACCTTGGTTTGGTGTGTCGATTATATATTTTCTGACTTTGGCATTTTTTTAGGAATTGATATTCCTGTTATAAATTAAAATGATTTCTTGTTTGAATTATTTAGGAGTGCTGAGTATTTATTATATATATATATATATATATATATATATATATATATATATATATATATATATATATATATATATATATATATATATATATAAATATAAATATATATATATATATATATATATATACACATGGGAATACAGACACAAAGTGGCACACGGTATAAAGGCTATACCTTGGTATAGCCTTTATACCGTGTGCCACTTTGTGTCTGTATTCCCATGTAACTTGAGGCATAGAGGGTGGCCTTGTAAAGTGTTGCACTGGTGCTTATTAACTTTTATTTTGAAACATTGAGAGTTCTCAAAGGTGAAGTGCGGATTTCATTTGCTCCAATATTTATATATATATATATATATATATATATATATATATATATATATATACATACACACACATACATGCTGTATGTATATGAGTGTATATTTGTATACAATAAAGTCTTCAATCCAGCGAGTGCGGTCTGTATATATATATATATATATATATATATATCAGTGACGTGCAGTGATGTCAGAGGCTGGTGAGGCAGTGGCTAGGATACACATTCATTCTTTAGATATCCTTTGTTGAAGAAATAGCAATGCACATGGGTGAGCCAATCACATGAGTCATCTATGTGCAGCCACCAATCAGCAGCTACTGAGCATATTTAGATATGATTTTCAACAAAGGATATCAAAAGAATGAAGACAATTAGATATTAGATTTAAATTGGAAAGTTATTTAAAATTGCATGCTCTTTCTAAATCATGAAAGAAAACATATGGGTTTCATGTCCCTTTAAATGGTTTCTTGGAAAACTGGTCAACTTAGTAAACATCTGATTTTAGTCTAAAGGATTGTAACAGAAACTCTTGCCAGATAACAAAATGCTTGCTCTGATTATGAGATCTAGAAATCCAGGCCCATTAAAATATGTTTAAAACATAATTTTTACTTTAATGCTGCAAATTATGCTTATAGATTCCTTCATTATTCAGTAAATATAAAAATGTCTTGATCCAGTGGTGGCTGGTGAAATTTAAAGATGGTGGGGCGCATGACCCCACCCCTTTAAATAAAGCTGCATCCTCAGATGGCAACACCAATTCATTAATTAAATAAATAAAAGGTAGACAGAAACACAGAAAAGCACTTGGGGGGGGGGAGAAGGAGAGAGAGATGGGGGAGAGGGAGAGAGAGACAGGGGGAGAGAGAGAGAGACACAGAGGGTTAAAGAAAGAGAAAGAGAGATAGACACAATCACACACAGAGGGTTAGAGAGAGTCAGAGGGGGAGGAAGAGAGACAGAAAGAGACCATGGGGAGAACGACACATAAGGAGAGAGACAGAGGGAGTGGGAGAGACGGGGAGAGAGATGGATAGAGAGACAGATGGATAGAGAAAGAGAGATGATAGAGAGAGGGAGAGAGACACATAAGGGGGGGAAGAGGGACCACTGAAAGGGGGGAGACACCACTGAATTTTTAAGTAATATTTTAAGTGACTTTCAAATACTAATAGTATGCAATCTATTTTAAATATCTGAAACAGAACAGCACATTTGAATGGGAGCATTAATAAATTATTATTTGTTGTCCAACATACACCTAAGGAATCCCTGGTTTAGCTACAGGAGCCATGGAGAATATTTGCTATAACTCATTCTAAACTGCTTGGTTTCATTTTACATTACCATGCTTTTGGTCTAGCATACTCTTGTCAAATAACAACTCATCCATACAAACAGCATAATAGTAAAATAATGTTGTGAGAAAACACAGTTGCAGAGCTACAGATAATTCATAAGTCAGAAAGAGAGTGAGACTATAAACTAGTGTGGAGTACAGAGGCAAGCTGCTTAGGTAGTGGGTGTAAAGTTTGAGTAAACAAAATACAAAAATGATCCTTAAACTGCTGTAGAAGAGTAAAAAAAAACACTAAACCACATTCATTAAATTATAATTTTCACTAACAGAATCCCTTTCAGCAAAATCTAAGGTTGCAGCACTTCAATAAAATGTGGCTAAAACACTGCTCACTGCATCTCTTCCTGCTCTGCACATTCCACTGCACTTGGAGGGGAAGTATAGAACTCTCTTTTTCACTGAAGCAAAGCTGGCAGCTGCACAGGGCAGCAACAAAATAAATTAAAGTTGTTTTTTTCCGTTTTTGTTTTGTTTTATATGATTTAACATCCAGCCCCAACCCTATGTTCCCCTGACTGATTCCTCTCACTGGTTTGGGTCAGCCCAAAAGAGGCCTGCCTCAAATAAGCACTTATGGGCCATGCAATGATCTTAACCACTTTCATCCAGTAGGTGGCGCAGCATGTTGTGTAATGTAGGGCAGCAGCCGGGAGACCTGCTTGTGCCTCTCCATTGCATAAAATGTAGCTGTGGGAAAAAAAATTAAAGTGAATAAAAAAAATATATTTTTGCCCATATGAGGGGGGAAGCCCTGCCTCGCCTGCCTCTAGTGACTGCATGTCACTGATATATATATATATATATATATATATATATATATATATATATATATATATATATATATATATATTCCACCAATAGCACACACTCACTCCAATAATATGTGTTCACAGCCCAGGTGACTCCTCAAAAAATAGAATAAAGATTCAAACACAAAGGAGGGCACTCACGGGCCTTTTCATCATCATAACATGATGCACTCTCAGGATTTTCACAATACAGTGTCAAATTTATTGTCAAATTTATTGGATGATGTTTCGGATCAAAATTAGATCTTTCATCCGATCAAAAAGTCTTTTGATCTGATGAAAGATCTCATTTTAATCTGAAACGTCATCCAATAAATTTGGCACTGTATTGTGAAAATCCTGCGTGCATCATTTCTGCATCTAATATATATATATGTATTTATGTATAGATACAATATAGCCCTTTGCAGTGAAATACCTTTTCATATACCATATACCTTTGAGCCCTTATAACTTTTTAAAATATTTATATGAATATTTTTTATCAGATAGTATTTGTATGAGTATAACTATAATTTTAAATGTATTTATGTTGGGTCTGGTGCAGCTTTTTTTTTTAACTCACTACCCTTTATGTGAGCTTTTCAGTTGCACTAACTTGACGAGCATAAAATGTTATTGTGCTCTCACAATCATGTTTACTTTCAGCTTGTAATATGAGTGGTCTTTAACTTCTACGCAAATAACCATTACTGCGCCACTTGTAATCTAGCCCACTAATGCTATAATAAAACGCTCTAATGAATTACAGTATTTTATTTTAACGTTAAGATTTCCCTTTAACTGTTTCAGTTTACTATATTTAAAGGGACACTCAGGTTAACTTAAATTTTCATGATTCAGATACAGCATGTAATTTTAAACAACTTTCCAATTTACTTCCATTAAAAAAAAATGTACAGTCTTTTATATTTACAATGTTTGAGTCACCAGATCCTACTGAGCATGTGCAAGAATTCACAGACTATACGTATATGCATTTGTGATTGGCTGATTGCTATCACATGGTACAAGGGGAGTGGAAATATACATAACTTTGAAATTTGTTATAAAAAAATCTACTACTTATTTGAAGTTCAGACTAAGTGCTATTGCATTGTCTTGTTTTCTTGCATTTGTTGATTATGCAAATCTAATGTGTTGACTAGTCCTTTAAACAGTATTTCATGGCTCTGATCCAAAATATCCCTTATTTAGTATTAAACAAGTTTCTTGATAGAAATAAAATATATATTTTTTTATACATACAGAAGAGGAACATTACTATATATTGGACTGTGCTGTGTAATCAGAAGCACCATGCCATGAACAAAGCCCATAGCTGGCAGCACTGAAAATGTCATCCTTCAAAATCGAAAAAAAAAGTATTCATGTAATTGTACAGTAAATCTTTATTCTGATTGAGCAATTTCCAGAACAGTTTGGTGAAAAGCATAAAATGAAATGCAAATCAACAAATAATAATGTACATAAGGTAATATTTGCGCCAACGTTTTTGTGATTGAACTGCATACTATCTCTTTGTTGACCAGATCTCTAATACAAAGCACAGCAAGGCAGGAATTATTAAAAAAAAATGTCTGAATATAATTATAAAAATGCTAAAATAGGTGCATTGGAGAACATACTGGGCAGCAAACCGAATAAAGCAGAGATTTTGATAACTTCAGGTTCTCAACCCCAAGCTATTTAAGGATTATCACACGTGTAATCAATGTGATTGATCTCAGACTTTCACGATGTGAAGTCAACCTTTGCCAGCAAATCTGGAGAAGCACCTTTTGCAAGCTGTAAGTACAACTACTTAGCCTGGCTGCTGGTGCTAGGTCACAATCATTAATGATGTTTGCCAAAATGGAAAAAGAAAAGAAGATTTCTACATCACTTCTTGGCAGCATACGTATAGATGATGAGCAAAAGGCTACTTTACATTCTCAGCCATTGGAAAAACATCATACAATTTAAAATATGCGATTTCAACCACATATTTTATTTATTTAAAATGGCACGGTAACTGCCAATTATTCAATAGAAAATATTATATTAAATTATTTAAGGATAGCTGTTTTCTATTTTTTTTTATTTTAGTACTGATTGTGAGCATTGCTGCCTTTTTACTACCATTTCTAAACAATATCTTATAGGGACATGGAAGTCAAAATTAAAGTAACATTGTTCAGAGCATACAATTTTAGAAAACGTTTCAGTTTACTTCTGGTATCACATTTAGGGCCAGATTACAAGTTTTGCATTAAAAGTTATGCGCAGGCGAAAAGGTGTTCATTGCGGGTGTTTACGCGTTTTCCTGCTAGTATTACAAGTTGAAAATAAATGTAATCGCTTGAGCACAATTGAAGTTAACATGTGTCGTGTTAGCACGACCTCAGAGCTCTGGATAACTGTTTCACAAAACACATAAAAAATTCAATGCAAAGTACAGTAAACACTCATAATAACACAGTCTAATGAAAATTATTTAAAAAAATATTGCACAAAAACGTTATAAAGATATGAGGTCTCAGGCAAAGGGGTTTAAAATAGAGATACATACATATATATATATATATATATATATATATATATATATATATATATATATATATATATATATATATATATACATGTCTATATATGTGTACATATGTATTTATATCTGTATTTATGTATTTACAGACATATATACACATATAAACACATAAATAGATTGTAAGTTCCCACGGGAATAGGGCCCTCAATTCCCCCTGTATCTGTCCCCATTGGCAGCGCTGCGGAATCTGTTGGCGCTTTATAAATAAAGAATAATAATAATAATAATAATAAATATATATGTATACATGTATAGACATATATAGAAGTGCATTGGAGCCCTTTGCAATTAAGTAGATGAAAATATGTAAAAACATATTAATGCAATATTTATATTTAACCCCTTAATGACCACAGCACTTTTCCATTTTCTGTATGTTTGGGACCAAGGCTATTTTTACATTTTGCGGTGTTTGTGTTTAGCTTTAATTTTCCTCTTACTCATTTACTGTACCCACACATATTATATACCATTTTTCTCGCCATTAAATGGACTTTCAAAATCTACCATTGTTTTCATCATATCTTATAATTTGCTATAAAAAAATACAAAATATGATGAAAAAATGAAATGGAAAAAAACACACTTTTTCTAACTTTGACCCACAAATATGTTACACATCTACAACCACCAAAAAACACCCATGCTAAATAGTTTCTAAATTTTTAGAAATACCGAATGTTTACATGTTCTTTGCTTTTTTTTGCAAGTTATAAGGCAATAAATACAAGTAGCACTTTGCTATTTCCAAACCACTTTTTTTCAAAATTAGCGTTAGTTACATTAGAACACTGATATCTGTCAGAAATCCCTGAATATCCATTGACATGTATATATTTTTTTTTAGAAGACATCCCAAAGTATTGATCTAGACCCATTTTGGCATATTTCATGCCACCATTTCACCGCCAAATGCGATCAAATAAAAAAAATTGTTCACTTTTTCACAATTTTTTTCACAAACTTTAGGTTTCTCACTGAAATTATTTACAAACAGCTTGTGCAATTATGGCACAAATGGTTGTAAATGCTTCTCTGTGATCCCCTTTCTTTAGAAATAGCAGACATGTATGGCTTTGACGTTGCTTTTTGGTAATTAGAAGGCCGCTAAATGCTGCTGCGCACCACACGTGTATTATGCCCAGCAGTGAAGGGGTTAATTAGGTAGTTTGTAGGGAGTTTGCAGGGTTAATTTTAGCTTTAGTTTAGAGATCAGCCTCCCACCTGACACATCACACCCCCTGATCCCTCCCAAACAGCTCCCTTCCCTCCCCCACCCCACAATTGTCCCCGCCATCTTAAGTACTGGCAGAAAGTCTGCCAGTACTAAAATAAAAGGCATCTTTGAATATTTTTTTTAAAAAAAGAGAGCATATTTACATATGCTGCTATGTAGGATCCCCTATTAGCCCCCAACCTCCCAGATCCCCCCTAAAACAGCTCTCTAACCCCCCCCTCTGCCTTATTGGGGGCCATCTTGGGTACTGGCAGCTGTCTGCCAGTGCCCAGTTTGCATCAAAAAAAGGGTTTTATTATTTTCTTTTTATTTTTTTCTGTAGTGTAGCTTCCCCCCCACAGACTAACATCCCACCAGCCATACCGATCTAGCTAAATTAAAAATAATATCCCCCTTTTTCCCCACTTCAAATTCAAATATTTCTGTAGTGTAGCAGTTCCCACCCACTCCCTCCCCGTGCACGCGCCTGCCCCCGCCTCCCCGTGCACGCGCGTGCGTCCGTGCGTGCCCCCGGGCATCCCCGCCCCTGATCCCGCCCACCTCCGCATCATCCAGGGCCATCGATGGCCGTCACCCGCCTCCCACACCGGCTCCCACCCACCAACGAACTTAGCCGTTAATGTCCGGTGTAGAGAGGGCCACAGAGTGGCTCTCTCGGCATCGGATGGCTAAAAATGGTTATTGCAGGATGCCTCGATATCGAGGCATCACTGCAATAACCGGAAAGCAGCTGGAAGTGAGCAGGATCGCTTCCAGCTGCTTTCTACACCGAGGACGTGCAGGGTACGTCCTCAGGCGTTAACTGCCATTTTTTTTGAGGACGTACCCTGCACGTCCTCGGTCGTTAAGGGGTTAATAAAATGTTATATCTACCCATGGCCCTGAAAAGGGCATTTGTATGGACATTGCCCTTAAAAGGGCATTCAGCTATTTTACTGTCCTTAAAAGAGCATTCAGCTCTTTTTCAGCCCATTAAAAACCCTAATCTAAAAAAAAACACCCCCCCCCAAAAAAAAAAACATAACCCCAAAATAGGTATTCACAGTTGCTGAAGTCCGGCGAAAGATCTTCATCCCAGCAACAAAGCATCTTCATCCAGACGGCTCCATCTTCATCCATCACGGGACCAGCATCTTCTTCATCCCTGCGGAGGTGGAGAGGTCGATGTGTGGTGGCGGGGGTCCATCAGTCTGACATGGAGGTCCTCTTCATGTGATCGCTTACCACACACTGAGGATTTAATGCAAGGTACCCCTTTTATATTGGGGTACCGTCGCATTCCTTTTGGCCTAAAAATTAAAATCAGCCAATAGGAATGAGAGCTGCTTAAATCATATTGGCTGTTCAAATCAGCCAATAGGATTTAATCAACTCTAATTCCTATTGATTGATTTTAATTTTTCAGTCAATAGGAATGCAATGGTACCCCAATATAAAAGGGGTACCTTGCATTGAATCCTCAGAGTGCAGCAGATGATTGCATGAAAAGGACCTCCACGTCGGACCGATGGACCTCCGCTTGGACTTCCATCCTGGACCTCCGCCTGGACCTCCGTCTGGACCTCCGCCTCAATGCATCGTCAGCTCCACCTCTGCAGGGATGAAGAAGATGCCGGTCCCACGATGGATGAAGATGGAGCCGCCTGGATGAAGATGCTTCACTGCTGGGATGAAGATCTTTCACTGGACTTCAGCAACTGTGAGTACCAATTTTGGGGTTAGTGTAAGGTTTTTTTTTTTTTTGGAGTGTTTTTTTTTTAGATTAGGGCTTTTAATGGTCTGAAAAATAGCTGAATGTCCTTTTAAGGGCAATGCCCATACAAATGCTCTTTTCAGGGCAATGGGTAGATTAGTTTTTTTTTTTTTTTTAGTTAGGTTTTTTTTATTTTGGGGGTGAGGGTTTGTAATGTTAGGGGGTGTTAGTTTTTATTTTTTTGCAAAAGAGCTGTTAACTTTAGGACAATGCCCTACAAAACCTACAAAAGGCCATTTTAAGAGCCCTTGGTAGTTTATTATAGATCATATAGATTATTTTGGGGTGTTTTTTTTGTTGTTTTTTTTTAAACGAGGTATTAGAATAGGAATACTTTTTATTATTTTGGATAATTGTATTTGTTATTTTTTGTAATGGTATTTATTTTGAAATTGTAGTGTTTATTATTTTTTGTAATTGTAGTTTTAATTTTTTTGTAATGTTAGGTTTTTTATTTTTGTAATGTTAGGTTTTTAATTGTTGTAATATTAGCTTTAAGTGTAAGCTTAGGTTTTATTTTTATTTCACAGGTAACTAGGTAGTTAGTAAATAGTTATATTGTATCTAGCTTAGGTTTTATTTTTATTTCACAGGTAAGTTTGTATTTATTTTAACTAGGTAGTTAGTAAATAGTTATATTGTAGCTAGCTTAGGTTTTATTTTTATTTCAAAGGTAAGTTTGTATTTATTTTTAAATAGGTAGTTAATAATTGTAACTATTTTAATTATTTTAAAGTTAGGGGGTGTTAGGTTTAGGGGTTATTATATTTTAATTTAGGTTGTTGAGATCTGGGGGAGTCAGTATTTTAGGGGTTAATAGGGGTTAATAGGTTTAGTTAGTGTTGGTGATGTGGAGGGCGGTGGTTTAGGGGTTAATAGGTTTATTTAGTGTTTTAGTTAGTGTTGGAGATGTGGGTGTATGGCGGTTAAGGGGTTAATAGGTTCAGTTAGTGTCTGCGATGTTTGGGAACTGCGGTTTAGGGGTTAATAGGTTTAATTTGTGTTCGGCCGAAACAAAACGCACATGTCTAATATATATATATATATATATACTGTATATAAAAATCGTCCCCAGAGCTCTGTACTCACTTTACTGTTTCGCCAGCCACCCGGGGTGCATTCAGAGTAAATATATGCAAACCAAAGAAGGAAGCACTCGCCAGGACTTATAGTCATTTTTAGAATTAATTTAGTAAACACAGTGATGTTTCGGGGTGTTATCCCTGTCTTCAGACTGAAGATGGGAATAACACCCCGAAATGTTACTGTCTTTACATAATAAATTCTAAAAAGTAAACCCCAATTGGGTTTGAAATGTGTCAGCTGTGCACACTAAGTGCTCTGTGTGCTGTGCCCTTTTTTTGATTTTAAACTTTATTATATAATAAAGTCTTTCTTTACTTTTACTCTTGGAGTTCCTGACGTCTCAACCTTATTACGGCACACTGTCATTTGGAGTTTGTATTTCATTTAAAGGAGGTCTAGGGAGAACCTTGACAGCCAGAGTGCAAGGCTGAAGCCGGTTGGACATGACCGACGTGAGTAGAGGACGCACGCAGCAGTATCTACACGCCATTGTGTGCAGATACGGTGATCTGAGAACACTCACAGTATTCACGGCAAAGAATTCCCTAATCGGTGGAAGTGAGTGATTCTGGTATGTGGTGATACGGGCGGTAAGTCGTTTAATTTCTTCTACACTGTGATTTCATATTGGATACAATGATACTATAGAAGGGATTGCTTAATCACATAGGAGCAAGTATAGAGGGTGTCAACCCGTTTTGGCTTGATATATATTCCATTCTCAAGATTTAATCTGCTGTATGAATATTAACTTCATCTTGTTAAAGAATTATAAGGATTATACATACAGGTATAGCTATATACAGATATATATATATAAGAAAAATAAAAAGAACATTTTCTACTATGTGAAGAACATTGGAATGTAAAATATTTGCAGTAAATACACAATAAAACATTTTCTTGTTTTACACCTGTAAATATATTAAATAAATTAAGCATACAAGTATCTCTCAAGAGTAGAATGACATGTGAGAGTTCATATGTCATCAATCTAATTGAATGTATCCGTGGCATCCAATATTGTGGGCTCACTAGTAGGGCAGTTAGATGGAGTGAACATTGTGAAACACGTTAGATGGAGTGAACATCGAGCAAAACATATTTACTCTATTATGCCCATTGAGTATAAACCCAAAACAACCTATTACAATAGTTTTCTTCATTTAAGACAAAGAGAAATCTTCTGGATTTGGAAACTTAAAAACTCCAAATCCAAGAGGCTTAAAGGCACATAAAATCCACATTTTTCTTTCATGATTTGAATAAGACATAAAATTGTAAAAAACTGTTCAATTAATTTCTATTATCAAATTTTCTTTGTTTTCTTGTTAACCTTTGCGGAAATGCAGTAAGGTAAGCTTAGGAGTGTGCACATGTCTGCAGCATTATATGGCAGTAGTTTTTCAACAATTTTATACATTAGCAACAGGACTAGATGACAGTACTATTTCCTGTCATATAGTGCTCCATACATGTGCACGCTACCATATCTCTTTAACAAAGAATAACACAAGAATCAAGCAAATTTGATAAAAGAAGTAAATTACAAACTTTTTTAAAATTGCATCCTCTGTCTGAATCATGAAAGAAAAGTTTTGGGTTTCATGTCCCTTTAAATGAAAATTTGGATTTGGCAGCTTTCTAGAGAAAAAGCTGATAGAATTTTCAGTTCTCAAAGGGACATGAAACCCAAATTTTTTCTTTCATGATTTAGGAAGAACATGCAATTTTAAACAACTTTTAAATTTACTTCTTTTATCTTATTTACTTCATTTTCTTTATATCCTTTGTTTAAAAGCATATCTAGATATGCTTAATAGCTCCTGATTGGTGGATGCACAAAGATGCCTCGTATGATTGGCTCACACATGTGCATTGCTATATATTCAACAAAGGATATCTAAAGAATGAAGCAAATTAGATAATAGAAGTAAATTGGAATGTTGTTTAAAATTATATTCTCTATCTGAATCATGAAAGAAAAATTTGGGACTTCATGTCCCTTTAAGGTTGCACACTGAGGGTAAAAAAAAATGCTTTTAGAGGATGTGAACAATTAATTTAGTCTTTTATACACGATGCACTTATGATAATATATATATACCATAACATAGTTGTTTTTAGAAAAAGTTAGGTTAGTAGAAGTAATAGTTTTAGTAGAAGTTAGTGCAGTCACAATATCTGTTATTGCGACTTGGGAAAACTATAGTGCCCCACTAGTAATCTAGTCCTTAAAGTGTTAAAGTCATGTACAAGCTCTTGAGCTCCTATGAGCCAACCTATGATCACTTTTCAACAAAAGATACCAAGAGAACAAAGCAATTTGATCAAAATATTTTTTTTAATCACTGTCTTAGTTTGAATCATGGATATTTAATTTTGGCTATTGAAAGTGTCCCTTTAAGAAAATGCGATATCATCACCATATTCCCCTGCTTAGCTGCTGCTGTTACTTTACCTGTCAGCTCGTCAGCTTTTAAAATCTTGGAGAATGAATACATTTTAACTGATGTATATAAATCATTCAGCTGCCTGGGAGTCATGCACAGCAACCAGATTCCCTGTATACTTCAAGCCTGGTACTATGCTATGTCATATGTTAAAAAAATTAAAATATATATATTAATGGAGAGAGAACGATTGTTATCCCAACTTAGTGCACATCTATTCAGGATTCATAGTGTAACCTCATTAGAGGAAGTCATGCAGATCCTTTAAAAAATATTCATAATATGTAAAAGAAGACAAGTAAAAGTTATAGTGATATGCTCTGGATAAAGAAAAAGAAATCAATGAATCAAAAATTCCTTTATTGTTATCTTAAACAAAATATCAAGTCTCTGTGGGGCACCCCATAGTGGAATTCAATCCCTATATTACTGTACCAGTTTACAGAATAATGCCTGATAACAAAACGTTAATGCTAGACACCCTGATTACATAGACATATGATATACTGTTATATACCACATTCATGTAAATCCTGCTTTCAAGGAAAGGGAGAAAAGGTTGCAACCTCAAAGTGTGGCCAATTTATAATCCTTAGTAGCCTTTATCAACAATATCATTAGTATGTATTATATACTTAAACCATGTATAGATACATTTCTGTTACTTTAAATCACCCATGCTAATACATTGTTATTACTTTAAATCACAGTGGATACATTGAGCTCAAAGTGCAATATCCAGCTAGCCGACCGCGGGTTACACCCGCTCTTTTGGTCACACTGGAATCAACTGATGTTTCGGTTAAAAAACAGATAGATAGTACCTTAGATCTGTAAATTTTTTAACATGGAGCGGCTCACTTTTTCCTTCCTGGGTCTCTCGTTGAACGTGACCTCGTACATCAACGAGTAATTTAGACACAGAGGGCTCGATGATTGAAAGCTCTCTGGGCTGGCGAGATTATTAAAGAATGCTCGCCAGTCCTTCTATTTCCCTTGTGGAATGATCTAAAGCCATTTTTTACCCTGAAAACAGGGTGTCTCGCTAAGGGGCGTATACTGCATTTTCATATGAAATGTGCACAACAAAATTCGTATTTTAAACATTATACAAAACAAATATTTGAATCATTCACAGAAAAATAAGCAGGGAAAAATTGTATTGTTAAGGTGCATCAAAAATCGTAACAAAATTCCTCACCAAAAATCGTATGTTAACAAAAACGTAAAATTAGTATCTAATTTACACAGGAATAAATCAAATTAAATATTCACAGCGTAAATTGTAATTGTAGTACACTGAATGTGCAAAAATCACACAGAAATCTGAATTTATAAATACAAAATGCAAAGCGTATTTGTTGTTTTTTCGTAAAATGGGCTGAACATGGGCGTTCCATGGGCGTATATGAAAATGTCTCACTAATCCCAGCGTAATTCTATAAAGATTTTCGCACTGCAGATATCACAGTTTTTTCTCGCCAACTAAAAGGTGGCGAGCTTTTGTCAAAACAATACGAACACTTATAACCCCAATAGAAAAACAAATGCATACGAACATATAGGCGAATGTAAGATGCTATAAGCAGAAAGCAGCGTAATGTGAGTTATATTGGCTGCAGGATTTTAATTTTAAAGTGCTCCCCCTGCTCTCTGCTAACTTCGCACTAAGGAGCGAAGTTTCCCTATCCAGCGAGCTCTATTACTTTTAATAGGAGCCATCTCGCAACTCGCAGGGACTGCCCCTTTTTTACGATCATTGCACCGGGGCAGCCCTGCGAGTGTCAGCGAGAAAAAGAAGATTTGGCTGGCGAACAATATATCATCGAGCCCAGAGTCTCTGTGAGCCCTCCTCCTGTGACGTCTCTGTGCCGTGCTTTAACAGAATCACTGATGATCCTAAGCAGATAGCTATATATACAAGATTTCCTCCATATGTATCCTGGAAACAACTTCTTTATATTTAAGCAGGGTAGGTTGTCTTTAGGCAGTGTGCATTCACACTCTTCGCCTTAATCCGGCAGCATATCAGTATCATGAAGCATCGGCTCTCTGAGGTAGCTCCAGGTTGATACCGCTTATTCCTTCATGTATCCACAAACCGGTATAGGGAGTAAAGGTCTGCTTAAAGATCACACAAAAGCACCAAACAAGTCCATCATTTGACTTATAGTATCGCTATATTATGAGTCAAAATATGGACTTGTTTGGTTTAAAGTAATAACAATGTATTAACATGTGTGATTTAAAGTAGCAGACATGTATCTATAGATGGTTTAAGTATATAATACATACTAATGATATTTTTGACCACATTTTGAGGTTGCAACCTTTTTTCCCTTTCCTTGAAAGCAGGATTTACATGAATGTGGTATATCATATGTCTATGTAATCAGGGTGTCTAGCATTAACGTTTTGTTATCAGGTATTATTCTGTAAAACCGGCACAGTAATATAGGGATTAAACCCCACCATGGGGGTGCCACACAGAGACTGCTGAATTCCCTTTCTTTATCCAGAGAATATCACTATGCTCTACTTTTCTTCTTTTAAATATTATGAATTATATATATATATATTATTTTTTATTTTTTATTTTAAGAAACATTTAGATTTGAAGCATTCTTAAAGTGATGGTCAAGTATGACTAACTACATCTTGCGATCCTAATGTAACTAGCAAAATAATGTGACTTTCATTCATCATTTCGCCATATTCATTCTAGTTTGTGCGCTATCTTATATTATTTTCCTACCTTACTAATATCCATCCTCCTCCCGTCGATTGTCCGCCATTGTTTTTTCTGCTGTCACGTGTTTTTATTATCCAATTACAGTACAGGCCACTCGGGGAATCAGCTCTAAGTAAAAACACCCTTATTCAATTCTGCGCATGCCCTAGCTCCGTAACCGCGGTGAGACAGAGATTAGGATGCGATTACGGAGCTAGGGCATGCGCAGAATTGAATAAGGGTGTTTTTACTTAGAGCTGATTCCCCGAGTGGCCTGTACTGTAATTGGATAATAAAAACACGTGACGGCAGAAAAAACAATGGCGGACAATCGACGGGAGGAGGATGGATATTAGTAAGGTAGGAAAATAATATAAGATAGCGCACAAACTAGAATGAATATGGCGAAATGATGAATGAAAGTCACATTATTTTGCTAGTTACATTAGGATCGCAAGATGTAGTTAGTCATACTTGACCATCACTTTAAACCTTATGCTCTATGTTATAGCTAAATAGCCAACATATTATTTCCACTAAAATGTCACTATAAATATATGATATTTTTATATCCTAAACATTATAATTCAACTACTTAAATATTGCCATTGATATCCTCAAAATATAATAAAATATCTATCATCCATCTGTTGCTATCTATCTATCTATCTATCTATCTATCTATCTATCTATCTATCTATTACTCATCTTTTCATTCTCCCCCAGGTTTTGTTATCCTGCAGCTTTTCCACTGCTGCTAAAGATTAAGTATATGGACATGAAATAAGTTTCAAAGCCTTTAACTTTTAGCTCAATAATAATCCACCTAATCAACTTAATACTTGAATACCTTATGCATATGTAGCACAGCTCATTTCAAGTTTTAAAGCACACATTTGGTAAAAGCTGCAGCTGTTTCTTTCCTAGTGAAGTTTGTTTCTGGCTTTTGCATTTTGGATCTGATGAGGGTGCACAGACCACTCACAAAATAATGAGTGCAGCCCCAACCCCCACAAATGCATTCCGATAATTATATATATAACAATGTTTGATTGCTTCTCAGCATAATTAATCAAAACAAAATGGTACTAAACACACACACACACACACATCTATCTGTCTTTTTGTCAGCCTGTCTCTCTTTCTCACACACACATTTTATTTAATGTATGCATTTTAATGAAAAGGGAAAAAAAACAACTAAATATGACTAGCAGCTAGAGCCAGATGTAATGTGTAGCTACAAGTTCCATCGTAGGCCTACAGTGGCCTACCATGACTTTGTATCCATGGCAACCAGGCAATAGTTAAAGCAGCACAGTGTTTGTTTAAAACGTGATGTGAAAAGTAATCAGAGAATCTAGAATTCTATGGAAATTTCTTTTGAATGTAATGTGTCTAAGCGTATTAGCAACTGTTTTACAAATAGTAAAACAACAGACTGTTGTATGCGTGCAACGGTTTAACAAATCTATTCCACTGTTAGAATTATTTATGTATCAATCCAATGTTTACCAATTGCACATTTTTATGCTCCATGTTTGGAATCTATCAACCTATATTGATGTGAAAGTTCTGTGAATTTCATTATAAGCAGGGTTAGCACAAAATACTGATGTTTTAAAATGCAATCTCATTTGGCTGCTATATTAACAGCATTGTTTGCAACACTGCAAGTCAGACTGTACATAGCTTTAAAATGTATTTGAACTGCAACAGTACTTTATAAACCAAATGTTTATATAAACTAAACATATTTTGAAGCTGTATAGTTCAAGCTTTAAAAACAGTTGATCCCTGAGATTTTTTCTTTTTTTTAGAGATGTGAATTTGTCAGACATGACAACTACTGTCATATGAACAACCACTTAATTGCATCTAGGTTCAACACTACTTGGAAATAAATAACTGAAGACCATATATGGAAGCAAACAGTAAATAGAAATCAGTGTATGGGGTATGGCAGTTTTAAGGTTAAATAGTAGATCAGGAATTTAAATTATTTTTTTTAAGGAAGGATATGTTTTGAGAGACGTAAAAAAAAAAATAGTAAAAGATGAGTGAAAGGAGCATCCATCTTGCTCCATAGGAAATAATGGCGATACCACAGGAATTACCCAGTGCATGAAGAGACGAAAAGGTTGCATATTGACAACTATTTTGCAACGAAGCCACCGGAAAAGCCCTGTTATGTACTGTCCCTCCAACTGCTTTTCTATTTAATCCCATTTTCTGTTAAAGGGATACTAAACCCAATTTTTTTCTTCTTTCATGATTCATATAGAGCATGAAGTTTTAAGCAACTTTCTAATCTGCTCCTATTATCAATTTCTCTTCGATCTCTTGGTATCTTTATTTAAAAAGCAAGAATGTAAGCTTAGGAGCCGGCCCATTTTTGGTTCAGAACCTTGGTAGCACTTGCTGATTGGTGGCTAAATGTAGCCAACATTCAGCAAGCTCTACCCA
Organism: Bombina bombina; assembly: GCF_027579735.1. Lineage (NCBI taxonomy): Eukaryota > Metazoa > Chordata > Amphibia > Anura > Bombinatoridae > Bombina > Bombina bombina. The sequence goes on along the minus strand of NC_069502.1, from coordinate 376,640,042 downwards.
TGAAAATCCATGAAAATCTGTTTATCCACTATTTCCTATGGGATATGTCTTCTAGGCCCTGGTTTCTCAACAGCCGGGCCGTGGCCCAGTACCGGGCCGTGATAGCCCTGCTGGTGGGCCCTGACCTGTTATGCCCCCACTGCACACTCTTACCCCACTGCACACAAGGAGCAGACTGAGACCAATCAAGGCCCCAGAAAAACTGTCTCACACTGACCCAAATGTATTCAAATGTATGCAAATGAATATGGTAGCCTCCCTGCCCTAACCCCAACAGGCCCATCAACCTCCAGAGCCAGGACCCCCAACATTAAGGGCCAAAGAAAGGCCCCCCAACCTCCAGGGCCAGACCTCACACTCCATAGCCCTCACAGCAACAGACCCTCGGCAGGACCCCCACACTCCAGGGCCCCCACTAAACCCACACTGAACTGCTTAGTTACTGATAGGGCAAATCCCTGATGCTTACTATATATATATATATATATCTACCGGGCCCTGGACATGGCCAGCTAAAATTTACCGGGCCTTGAGGTCACTTTGGTTGAGAACCACTAGGCAGCTGAGCCGCAGCTAGTAGCTACAATCTACTGCTATATTTGGGTTTAGTATCCCTTTAAGGGTGACTGGATTGCCCATATCCCACCATAGAATGTCTACAGCTCACTAAAAACACCACATCCTGCCCATAAGCAATTAGACCTCTTCCTGGACTGACCCAGCCAGCCAATGACACATCCAATCCCCCACCCCAAACAGCCAAGGCAGAGATAACAGCCACAATATGGGACTGAATAATTTTGGGAGGTAGTACACACCTCATTCTTTCTGAGTGAAAACATTCCACTCTGTCTAACACTGAGCTGTACTGTTATAAAGAAAATAAACATAGATAGCAAGAAGATAATAGGCATGATAATTATATAGATGTAGCAAATACTACCACTTATAAATCACATCAACAAAAGAGTAGCATGAGCTGTGAACTCTCACACCATAGCTCCCATTCAAAATAAATAGCTAAATATTGATTGGAATAAGCATCATTTCTTGGTCTAGCATGCGTAGGCAGGTGCAATAATATCTTCTACATCAATATATGATATGACTAGAGGGAAAATACAAGATACATATGAGGGATTTGAACAAGATTGACAGATACTAAAGAGATTCCTTAGCTGTACCGTGTAAAGTAGTTGGTATTTATTGTACTGAAATAGGAGGACCGGTGATAACATGTTGCAATAGCAAAACCACAAAAAATAATGGCACAAATGTTTTTTAGATATAACAAGAAGAGATGACAGTCTATGTTCTGCTGAAGGAAACAGCAGGAATGTGTAAAAATCTCTATGTGAACATAGAATGATGAGGTTCCTTAGGGGACGGAGCTTGTACAACAGGGTGACTGTGCCTCTGCAACTGATACACTGCAACAGAAATGTGATAAACAGCATCCCAATAAGTATGAAACTGCAAAACATATGCCTGATGTCTTTAGTGCTACAGCACTATCATTATAAAAACAGCTGATGTTTCAACAACTTTTACCTTGCCCAGCCACATTTTCAAACATATAAATCAACCATTTTTTCTTACATTTCTGTGTGCTAAGATATAAGCATGGCATAGCAAAACCTAAATATAACACTTTTTTCTATTTTACAGTTATCCTGTTTCAGCACTAGGCTTATGTGTGTCTGTTCAAGTAATCTTACATTATCCTAATAGCCACAAGCTTAGCCTTCATGCCAGTTTGGATATTATTCACTCAGCAGCTAAGAATGTTTACAACCTTACACTTCACAAAGAGTAACCATCACAACTTAGTTCTCTTCAGATCATTAAAACGGGGAGACCAAATTGTTTTTAACACCCTAAGTGCCAGAGAGGGTTCAATGCACTGCATATCAATGTTCCACCCTATTATTTGGGAGCAACTGGGTTAAAATAAAACTTAACAGGAGATACCTCATGATGCATTATATCCCAATGTGTAAGTAAATAAGTGACTGCAAAATACCCTTATGCTGGGATGATTAGCGGTCTCCTAGTTTACCGTACCTTGGTATTATTAGCAGCATTTAAAACTAGAATCATAATACTAAATACAAAAATGCATTTTCATAGAATCAGTTTAAAACAACTATGCCTTTCTCTGCTTTATTTTTTTTTTTTTAAGTCTAGGAAAATGGTGCAGACTGCTGAGAAACACATGGCTGTTTTAAGATTGGATTTGTGAAAATATCATCCCAGCACACTGATGATAGATCATGTTCTGGTGTTTGTCCAAAGTACGTTGGTATTTGGCAGTTGTGTTACAAGGCACTATTTCATGTTGGGCCAGAGAAGCTGCTTAAAAGGACAAGAAACCTATTTTATTTTTTTCTTTCATGACTCAGATAGAGCATACACCATTTTTAACAACTTTCCAATCTATTCTATTTTCTAATTGTATTCATTGTAATGGTAACCTTTGCTGAAGGAGCAGGAATGCAATACTAAGACCTAGCTGAACATATCAGATGAGCTAAAAACAAGGCAAATAAGTGCAGCCACCAATCAACAGCTAGCTCCTTATAGTGCTTTGCTGCTTCTGACTTTACCTAAATATGCTTTTAAACAAAAGATAGCAAAAGAATAAACCAAATTCAATAATAGAAGTAAATTGAACCATGGAAGTTTAGATTTAATTTACTGCCCCATTAAGTGTGTGAATTCTATTGCCAAATTAAAATGTCCAACTTCAAATTTTTAATTATGTTTATGAGTATATATTTATGAGTATATATTTATGAGTATATATTTATTATTCTAGATTTATAATCCTGAAACAAATCCTGAAACAAATAAATGCACTATTCACAATACCTTTCTTAAAGGGACACTAAACCCACATTTTTTTATTTACTGATTCAGATAGAGCATGCAATTTTAAGCAACTTTCTAATTTACTCCTAATATCAATTTTTCTTCATGCTCATGCTATCTTTATTTGAAAAAGCAGGAATGTAAACTTAAGAGCCAGCCCATTTTTGGTTCAGCGCCTTGGTAGTGCTTTCTGACTAGTGGCTAAATGGAGCAAAACAATCAGCAAGCTCTACCCACTTGCTGAACCAAAAATGGTCCGGCTGCTTCCATTACATTCCTGCATTTTCAACTAAATACAGCAAGAGAACGAAGAAAAATTGATAATAGAAGCAAATTGGAAAGTTGCTTAAAATTGCACGCTCTATCTGAATCATGAAAGAAAACATTTGGGTTTAGTATCCCTTTAAGGTCTGTTTTCAACATAAATTCTGACTCATTTTAAAAATAAATGTTATGAACAGTAAAAAAAAAAAAAAAAACATTACAGTTGCAACTACTTTACCTTTAGAACTTTAAAATGGTTAATTGAATTATGAAGTAAGTCTTCAAAATGTAGTGAAGCAGCTACATAGAATAACATAAATATTGGAGATATTTAATTTATTTATTCTCACTGAGACTTTCAATTGAGCTCCATAATTAGTGGGAGGTTCCAGTTGGGAAGCACAGTTCTACTGCCCACCCTTCCTCTGATTGTGGTCTGATTTATTTCACTGAGACCTGTGACTGGACAGAGTATGTCTAGAAATGCTAAAACCTCCTCAAGACTGAACGGGCACAGGATCCTCAATGGTCAGTCACCAACTGCTCATTCACCTACTCAGTAGGGATGGGCGAATGTTTTGCAACATTCGAAAAATTAAACTAATTTTAACACATTCGTTCATTCGAATCAAATTTCGAATGTTTACATAACATTCTAACATTCAATTTTCAAATGTTCGGTTTCAAATTTTACGATTACATTAGAAAATATTAGTTTCGAAAAATTCAAATTTATATATTTGTAATAGTATTTCTATAATGCTTTATTTAAATGTAATATTCTAATTATGCAATATTCGAATTAGAAAAATTCAAATTTGTATGTTTGTAATAGTATTTCTATAATGCTTTATTTAAATGTAATATTATTCGAAAAATTTGAATTTATATGTTTGTTATAGTATTTCTAATGCTTTCTTTAAATGTAATATTCGAATTATGCAATATTCGATCGAAATAGAAACATTCAAATTGAAATATTTGTATCTATTATGTATCAATTTACTAGATTCCCTACCACATGAACTATTGAACTTCTGAATAGTATTTGTTAAATAGAATGTTAAATTCTAAATTTCGAATGTGGACATTCGATCTAATTATAAACATTCAAATTCGAAAGTGACATTCGAAAACTGTAAATAGCATTCGATTATAGAAGAATATTAGTTTGTATCAACATTCGGATTTGTAATTCGAATTTCGTTAATAACATTCGTTCTAACATTCAAATTCGGAAATTTACACATTCGCCCATACCTACTACTTAGACAACCCGTCCCACTTATGATTACCCAAATTTCTTCCCCTCGTAGTTATTCCGTTCCAGCCTTTTTTTTTATTGCAAAATATGTGAGGTACGAGAATGCCTAAGTGAAAATCTACAATACCAAATTTGTATATAGAATTATCCCATTGATATTTTCTAAACATAGCCATAGATAATTACATTATTTTTTAAAATTAGCATTTTGGATTTGCTGTTTGTCTTGTAATGACTACTAAATTACATTGTTGTTCACTCCTCCTGATGCCTGCACTCCAAACCATCAATATAACTGATGTTTATTTAGAAATTTCCAGCACACCTGCCTTGCTTTAATGGTCCATTATAATAATAAAATAATGCTCTTATTCATTGGGTCATATAATTTCATAACTAGCAGTGCTGCAACTCTGTGTTTAAACCCTGTTTTCCTTTGGTATTGCCTTGATGTACTTTTTATTTTCATGTGAGTACCCAAATTGTATCAACCCAAATAGACACATTCACTACAATTATATGAAATACTTTATTTTCCCCATTCTCATACCTACAACTAACCTACTTAGGCTCAGGAGCATACACGTGTCTTGGTTTTAACAAAGATATACACTTTTGAGAACCAGATTACAGCAGTTTCTGCACAATGTATAACATTCTTGAATGTTCCTGAAACTATCTAGGTATGCTCTTAAAGAAAATATACCATGAATATAGTAAAAGTACATTGGCAAGTTGTTGGGTTTTTTTTAAACTGTTTCCTGTGAAAAATCATGAAAAACAATTATGAGTTTCATGTTCCATTCATTTAAAGGGATACTACACCCACATTTTTTATTTCATGATTTAGATAGAGCATACAGTTTTAATCAACTTTCTAATTTACTCCTATTATCAATTTCTCTTCCTTCTCTTGTTATCTTTATTTGAAAAAGCAAGAATGTAAGCTTATGAGCTGGCCCATTTTTTGGTTCAGCACCTGTGTACAGCTTGCTGATTGGTTTGCTACATTTAGCCACCAATCAGCAAGCACTACCCAGGTAGTGAACATAAAATGAGCCGGCTCTTAAGCTTATATACCTGTTTTTCAAATAAAGATAAGAACAAAGAAAAAATGATAATAGGAGTAAATTATAAAGTTGCTTAAAATTGCATGCTGTATGTGACTAATGTGACTAATAAAAATGGGTTTAGTATCCTTTTAATAACAGGCACAATTCAGAAGTACTTAGGTATCATCTATACCTGAAAATGACACTGCCTCAATAATTTCTTCAACCTCAGCAGCTTGAATAATATATAAAATATCATCATATTAAAAAACTACAAAGACCATGACATTTACTGATTTCAACACCACCAGCAATATAAATGTATTGTGATTTATGGTCACCTTTACTCCTCTATTTAATATTTATATTTAGTTGTCAGTACATGTGTATGATCACAGATAAACAAAAACATAACTACTTTTTGTGTACAATAGGATAAAATGCACTTTATGATAAAAAAAACAACTACTCATTATACTAATAAGGATTTTTTTTTAACTTACAATAAACCTTATGTCAGCAATATTTTTAAAAAAAATTCAAAGTAAGGAAATAAAAAATTGACTAAGGCTAGAGCTAGTGTTATTTTTGTTTTCATGCCTCATAAATATTCCATTGGCAAATATCAAGATTTAAGCTACAGTGACAAGGTTTTAAAAAGTTGCTATAAAAATATGACTCACCACAACCTATAGCTGTATTACATAATACAAATACTGCTTCAAGGTTGTTCCATGTTGAGGTTTTCAGATTATTGTAGAAGCGTGTAATAAACAGTTGTAAACATTGGCTCCTTATTCTTTATATGTAACTATATCTCTAACCTAAAAAATAAATATTATATTCTGAATATGAAAACAACATATAAAAAATAACTATCTTTAACTTGGAATACATTTTACTTTGTTGAAAAATACTTTGTTTCAAATGTAAAAATGATCCATTTGTATAAACATTTTATATACAACACAAACTAAAAATGTCAGTGTGAATGATGAGGAAAGCAGTTTATAACATACTCCAAAATGGAAATTAAAGGAGGTTGAATAATTTAAATATGAAGTCAATTTATAAAATCAGATTCCTTAAAAAGCCGTTGCATATCTATTCCAGTTGCAATTACCAATTTCAGGGCAAGATAATCCTTTTTGTAAATAGAAATGTATGATGGTAAGTGGAAAACACAGGGGCCTCATTCCCTTGACTTGGCCCATGTGTTTTTTTTTACAGTTTGCTGCTATCATTTGTGTGATTGTTATTTCCATTATAACAACCTGTTATCCTTCTGGAATTCTGAATGATGAAGTTGTATAGTGGTTAACCGGTACAGTGGCTCATTTATGTATTATCTTAATTAGTCAGAGCAGATATCCCTTTGCTTAAAGGGACAGTAAACACATTGGGCTCCATTTATCAAGCTGCTAGAGCAGCCTTGAAGCCCCAGCGTTTCAGGCTTTTAAGGCTGCTGCTACTTAACCTCTCTGCCACCTAAAGTGTGGCGGATTTCAATCATCCCAATCAGATCTAATCGGGATGATTGACAGCCCCCACTTGTGTACAATTAGCTGAGCATTAGCAGAGGGCAGCTTTGCAGAACTAGCAGCTTGTGTAATGTTAAATGTGTACAGTGGAGAGAGCAAACCTCGCCCACCCAGATATTGATAAATGGAGCCACTTGTAATTACAAGATACTTCTTTTGCTATATGCCAGGTTTATTTATTTTTTTTTAAACAAATTAGCGTCTTGTTTTGCTGCAATTGTTTTTTAATAGCCAACCATTTGTCTCATTTGGAGGGGCCAATCTATATTAGCATTATAAATATTAGTAGCCTTGTCAGCTGTAGACCCAAGCCCAAATTAAATTGTTGTTTAGTTCATATCTGTTAAAGCTAGTTAGGAAACTATATGTAGCCAGGTTAGCCTTGATACATTTTCAGTGTGCTTATTGCACACAATAAAGTATATTGAAAAGTTGTTTCACAATGCATAACTAAACTGTTCATATTAAAATTGCAAGGTGTTTACTATCTCTTTAAAAGGGACATGATAATAAAAAAATGTTCTGTTCTACCTTAAACAGAGTGTTTCAAACTGCATGTTCCACTGCATGTTCTGCTTATTAATTGTTTCTCTGGGAGTTGTCCCTATTAGCCAGTGAGTAACTGAGTCCCAGAATGCAGTTTTACACAGTTACCTGTTATTCTCTTTTTAAAGCAATCAAACTAATACTCTTAAGGAAAGTTATCCTCTGTGAAAAGCACTAGTGGGCTAAAAGAAGCTACTCCCGTGATAACAGGGCCATAAAACAAGCCACTGTGCTGTTTGTTCCTGGCAGATTGCTTCTCTTTTTGTATGCATCTGAACAAAGTTTGTCTATATACTTAGCAAACACAAAGACAGTTAAAAAAAGAGAGATGGAGTATAGACAGACATACTGACAGTCAGACTGACAGAGAGACAGATAGATAGATAGATAGATAGATGATAGATAGATAGATAGATAGATAGATAGATAGATAGATAGATACATTACCTGAACATTCCAACAAAAGAAATCACATACCTTCTTATGGTCATTGTGTATTAAATGAATCCCTTTGGGATTTAGCATATTAGAGTACGCCTGTGTTTTATAAAATTGCTGCTTCTGGTGCTAATTTATTTGCAAGAAGAGGAAGAAAAAAAAGTGGATTTTTTATTTCTGGTGACATTTTATGTTATAATGCTTACATTTATATGTCTGCGCATAGCTATGAAATTAGTGCTTCACCCAATATCACATCAAGTCTTGGTAATGAACAGAGTTCACTCAAGGCGCTTTGTAACTGAAGATTTATTGCAGCATAACAAAAATGAAATTATTCTGCATAAATGTTCTTCATCCTAAAAGCACTTTTTAAAGTATCTTGCTAGTATTTCAAAATGCATTGCAGCTGAACTTTCAGTTTTATCAACACAAAATTATTTGAATATTCAATAAATGGAATTTCTGATTCTATGGGATTGTAATTATAAAAATCAAAATACCAGTTTTCATCTCAAGGTAAATGTAAGTATGTACATTGTTATTATTTTTTGTTTGCTAAACCTGAAGAATAGCTATACGACAAGACTAATGATAGGAAGCACAATTAAAGGTCGTTATAGTGCAAAAATGATATGCTCTAATTCTTTAGAGTGTGGAATTTTAGCACTCAAATCCCGAAAGTATCTGTGTTTAACATCAGCAAAGGGGCTGGATAGTGTGACCGCTACTGCAGATCGGCTCAGCAGCCATGTCTGCTCAGGACATTTTGTTGTGGCTCTTGAGCTGTACTTTAACTTTGTGTTTAATCATTCTGAAGGGTGAGTAAACGCATTGGGCCAAATTATCAAAATCTTGCATGGCGGGGGCGGAGCCTACAGCTTTTGCGGGAGGTCATGTTTTGGAGGATCTCCTGATCATCATTAGGTTTTCAAAGGATTATTTTCTACATAATTGGATTTTTACAGCAAAGCTTTTAGCTACATTCTCTTGGAAAGCCTTGGGAAAATTTGTGAACCTATCTTGCAGAGCTGATCCTTCCTATTCTCTTCAGCTAAGCAGCGAGGGGACGGACCGCATGGCAGTGTGGCCTGTGTCGTGCTTCTGTTCACTTATGCTGCTGGGGTTGCCGCACATTCCCCCCCAGGATTTGAAAGTGCTGCTCTTCATTTACTTTTCATATCAGCTTGCAACATCCTAAACAGCTTATGTGAACAGGGACCCTAATGGAGGATTTAACGGTGAGGCTGTATTGAACACTACACTATCATTACAGGAGACTAAGTTTGGCAGCTGGGCATAAAGCGGTCGTGCTTGGAATATCTTCTGTATCTCTAAACCGTAAGACATTATAAGAACTTGAAAAAATAATGAAGAATGAACTGAAAAATCCATAACAGATACAACTTTATTTTTCCTTTTTATGCCGTTAAAAACAACAACAGCAAACCACCTCGTAGCAAAAATAGGCTCAGAAAGCGATCTTACGTGTTTCGGCTTGAGCCTTAATCATAGATCATAAAGCACCTGTGTATGATACACCTTTTAAAAGAAATTGTGCTCACTTGTTATTGGTTAAAACTTAAACACACCTATTTTGCACCTTAACCTCTATTACCACAGCATATGATACATGTTGGCACACAATAATTAAACATAGTATATTGACAGAGTAACTAGAACAATTCTATAGGGACACCATGTATATCTAAACATACATATTTTTTTATATATAATTACCAATTCTATAATAGGTGTCTGAAAAAGAAAGGAACAAACATGAACCGAAAGGGAGCTGCATAAAAATATGTGTTGCAGATATACAAACAAGAGCAATAATATCTCTTTATGCAAAATACATTTATACCTTTATAGGCATAGCTCCCTATCTGGATATGTAAATAACGATCCAACTGTAAGAGTTAATTATCTCAGTTAACCCTAAATATATGATTATAGTTTAAACAATGTATCTATATGTGTTAACATGGTGCCTCAATGAAAATGGAATAATATATATAATACAATTAAAATTATTACATTTAAATCTCGTCTGATATTTATATACATGTAGGGGAATACTTCAAATTCAAGCAATCGGTATCTATAGTGGTTACATTCACTGAGTGGAGTAGGAGGAGTCAGCCGACATAACCCAGCTTGTGTTCCAAAGGACCCGGATTGAACCGCAGCAAGCAGAGTGGGGGAGAGACGAGCGTATGTGCTTTCAAGTTTGTTTCCCCCGGCAAGTAAGTCCCCGGTGTCATGCTAATAGCGGAGTTGCATACTCGCTGATGAGTAAATCCTAAGGGAACGGAGTGCTGGAAGCAGTGGCTTCATGTGAAGGTCGGTACTTATTTACCACGGTTGGTGGATTAAGACTCTGATTTATTATTTTTCGGCTGTGATTGTATTGTCCTTCAGGCAGTGTGTATGTCCTATGTTCTGTGCTTTATTAATTAAAAGAACTTATCACACACTAACCTGGGAACCATCTACTTATACCAAACAGCTACAAGCAGGGACGCTGTCTTTAAAGCACCATAGCATAACTTAAGTGTGGAAATGGAGGCCTTGAACCAATGGGAATATTGGTTGACTCAGATGATACAAGTCCATTACCAGACCTTAGATTAAGAGATACGCAAGTTCCTGATAACAGTGTGGAACACTAAAAAGGGTCGACTTGAAATCATAGCCCTGTCCAAAAGAAACCACGAAGGTGGACCCGTGCCTGATTCAACAAGCTTAATCAGCGATAAGGCCCTTAGCCCCGGCTGTAAAATGGACCGCACTACCTTTGCTAATAAGGACTCGCTCCTCACCTCGATTCCCCATGGGAGAACACTGAGGACTCGGAAACCTTAGCCTGCGCTGTGAAGCCGCCAACGGAGCTAGCGAGGGCTACATTCGTAATAGAGGCGGAATCCTTCCCCACGCTGTTTGAGGAAACTGTTCTCCTTCACGCCACACAAGCAGCAAGCCGCGACAATTTGGAGCAGCAGAGAGGGTCAGCATTTGAACCCACAGGCCAAGAAAATGACCCGCAGCTTAATGAGACCATTACCAAACATTTACCTTCAACTGTAATATGTTCGGTATCTACACTTGCAGACTATGTGAAGTCCAGCTATCTGCTGGTGCTTACTCCTTGGAAATGGCAATTACTCTTCGGGAGGCTCCCCAACCTGGTTAATATATTTGTAGAGGTCAGACAAGGTGTTGGATGACTGAAGAATATCGCCCAGGACTAATGCCTATGAGGTGACTGAAAGATCAATAATTGTCAGCTTAGATAGCTCATTGGTATTCCAACTAGTATTAGTCCTGCCTTGAAGTAGATTAATAACTCACAACGTCCATGAGGACTCTTTGCCTGAAGAGATGTTGTTAATCATAGTCTATGCCTTTTTACCCCCTGTTATATCCCATCCCCACATACTCCAAGTTACTGGCCCCAAGATGTATTGTGGGCCTTAGGATATTCGTAAGCATCTTAAAGTTATTTTTTTGTGAAAGCTATGGTGTGTTACCTATATCATTTATTATATAGTAAGCCTATACGAGTCAGAGGGTTAACTTGTAGTCCACTACTTTACTTAGTCCCCAACAAGGGTTCATTGTGCCACTCATCCCTCTTTCACTAGCAATATTCCATATCTAGATACCCAAAAGTGGGTTATACATATGTGTACAGGTACTTTACATTGCTCTCAGGGATAACAATGTTTTATAGCTTGTGAGTCTGTATTTTTTGCGCTATGTCAGACATTAATTGCTATTGGTCTATTCCTCTGTTCCTATTACCCATCGTATCTGGGTTTGCATATTATTTCATTCTTCTACTTATATATATAAATCATCTAGAATATCAGTTGCTAATTCATATTAAACATATAGGTCCAAAAGTGACCACTTCAATTTATAATTTTTCTCTTTTAGAACTTGTTAGTTTTGAGGGGTTCAAGAGTCACCTCCAGTTTCACGAGGAAACACATTAAGCATAGGATAAAAAAGTGAGGTTCCAGTTATATGTGTATCATTATTCATATTGTGAATATTACTTATAAGCATGGCTTCTATCGCATGGAAATGTATTATTTTTGTTTCTGTTATATGGTAACTCATATAAGTTGTACAATTTTTGAATAACCTCAATAAAAAAAATTAAAATTAAAAAAAAAAAATCTTGCATGGCAAGAAATCACGCAAAAATCTTTGGATTTTGTTTTTTAAAGGGATACTAAACCCAATATTTTTTATTTCACAATTCAAACAGAGCATGCAATTTTAAGCAACTTTCTAATTTACTCTTATTATACATTATTCTTTGTTCTCTTGCTATCTTTATTTAAAAAGCAGGAATGTAAAGCTTAGAAGCAGGCCCATTTTAAGTTAGCACCCTTGATAGCGCTTGCTTACTGCTAGCTACATTTTGCAAACCAATAAGCAAGCATAACCCATTTAGATCATCGGGCCTGAGCAAAGAGCTTTATATTATCGGGCCTGATCAAAGAGCTTTATATCATCTGGCCTGAGCAAAGAGCTTTATAACATCTGACCTGAGCAAAGAGCTTTAGATCATCTGGCCTGAGCAAAGAGCTTTCGATCATCTCTCCTGAGCAAAGAGCTTTAGATCATCTGGCCTAAGCTAGAGCTTTAGATCATCTGGCCTGAGCAAAGAGCTTTTGATCATCTCTCCTGAGCAAAGAGCTTTAGATCATCTGGCCTAAGCTAGAGCTTTAGATCATCTGGTCTGAGCAAAGAGTTTTATATTATCTGGCATGAACAAATAGCTTTAGATCATCTGGCCTAAGATAGAGCTTTAGATCATCTGGCCTGAGCAAAGAGCTTTAGATCATCTGGTCAGAGCAAAGAGCTTTAGATCATCTGGCCTAAGCTAGAGCTTTAGATCATCTGGCCTAAGCAAGAGCTTTAGATCATCTGGTCTGAGCAAAGAGCTTTATATCATCTAGCCTGAGCAAAGAGCTTTTTATCATCTGGCCTGAGTAAGAGCTTTAGATCATCTGGCCTAAGCAAGGGCTTTAGATCATCTGGTCTGAGCAAAGAGCTTTATATCATCTAGCCTGAGCAAAGAGCTTTTTATCATCTGGCCTGAGCAAGAGCTTTAGATCATCTGGCCTGAGCAAAGAGCTTTAGATCATCTGGCCTGAGCAAAGAGCTTTAGATCATCTGGCCTGAGCAAGAGCTTTAGATCATCTGGCCTGAGCAAAGAGCTTTCGATCATCTCTCCTGAGCAAAGAGCTTTAGATCATCTGGCCTAAGCTAGAGCTTTAGATCATCTGGTCTGAGCAAAGAGCTTTATATTATCTGGCCTGAACAAATAGCTTTAGATCATCTGGCCTAAGATAGAGCTTTAGATCATCTGGCCTGAGCAAAGAACTTTAGATCATCTGGCCAGTGCAAAGAGCTTTAGATCATCTGGCCTAAGCTAGAGCTCTAGATCATCTGGCCTAAGCAAGAGCTTTAGATCATCTGGTCTGAGCAAAGAGCTTTATATCATTTAGCCTGAGCAAAGAGCTTTTTATCATCTGGCCTGAGCAAGAGCTTTAGATCATCTGGCCTAAGCAAGGGCTTTAGATCATCTGGTCTGAGCAAAGAGCTTTATATCATCTAGCCTGAGCAAAGAGCTTTTTATCATCTGGCCTGAGCAAGAGCTTTAGATCATCTGGCCTGAGCAAAGAGCTTTAGATCATCTGGCCTGAGCAAAGAGCTTTAGATCATCTGGCCTGAGCAAAGAGCTTTATGTCATCTGGCCTGAGCAAAGAGCTTTATATCATCTGGCCTGAGCAAAGAGCTTTAGATCATCTGGCCTGAGCAAAGAGCTTTATATTATCTGGCCTGAGCAAAGAGCTTTAGATCATCTGGCCTGAGCAAAGAGCTTTATATTATCTGGCCTGAGCAAAGAGCTTTAGATCATCTGGCCTGAGCAAAGAGCTTTAGATCATCTGGCCTGAGCAAAGAGCTTTAGATCATCTGGTCTGAGCAAAGAGCTTTAGATCATCTGGCCTGAGCAAAGAGCTTTAGATCATCTGGTCTGAGCAAAGAGCCTTATGCCATCTGGCCTGAGCAAAGAGCTTTAGATCATCTGGCCTGAGCAAAGAGCTTTAGATCATCTGGCCTGAGCAAAGAGCTTTATATCATCTGGCCTGAGCAAAGAGCTTTAGATCATCTGGCCTGAGCAAAGAGCTTTATATTATCTGGCCTGAGCAAAGAGCTTTATATCATCTGGCCTGAGCAAAGGGCTTTAGATCATCTGGCCTGAGCAAAGAGCTTTAGATCACCTGGCCTGAGCAAAGAGCTTTAGATCATCTGGCCTGAGCAAAGAGCTTTATATCATCTGGCCTGAGCAAAGAGCTTTAGATCATCTGGCCCTATGAGTGATTTGCATAAATGTTGATCTCATGTTCATATTTTTTTCTAATAATGATTATATTTCTTTGCAAACTTTAAGGTGAGGTTGACTGTAAAGTCATTCTATTTCCACTATAGCCTAGCAAACTCTAAAAGGAGCAATAAAAACAGTAACATTGCATAATAAAGAGACAGTGCAATCACATATACTCGGAATTTCAAATGAGCAGCAGATTTTTTTGGTTATGCAAAACTGGGGAATGGGTAATAAAGGAATTATCTATCTTTTTAAACAATAAGAAATCTGGAGTAGACTGTCCCTTTAAACATATACCATTTTGGCAGCTGTTTAATTTTTATATATTTTGTAGATAGCCATCCAGTATGCTATGTGTGTGAGAAACAGCTATTTGGGAATTATGCTGTTTTAAGGAATTTCTGATGAAAGAAAAACAAAGTAATCCAAATGTATCTAATGTATAATTAATATTATCAAAACACCAATGGAGCAGTTGCTTAAAAACATGCTGAGTTAGGCATAAATATCATAATGGCATTTTTTTCTGTGATGTTAAAAAGAAAAGCATAACAAACAGAAATTATCTGCAGAAAAAAACTGTTGTGATTTATGCACAAATTTGTGTTTGGAATTGCTCCACCATACACCTGAGGGAAATTTACCATTCTAATGAAGCACATACACAGTTTCTAAAAGCATTTAAAACACTGATGATATATGGGATTTGTATTATTTCACAGATAGGGAAAAATGTGTTTTCTAAAATACTGTACGTAATGCACTCTTTCTACCATTACAAAACAAAACTGGAAATTTAAGTTAGTAGATTATTATATTCTTAAACTGTAGATGTGAAACTTGCTGTGATAACGTCAGTATTTTGCAATAATAATAATAATAATAATAATCTGACGCATAAAAATATATTTTAAGACAAATAAAGACTAAAAAAGTAATGTTTCCTAGTCTTGTGTGTGTAAACATAACTGTATATCATCAATTCTTTCTACATTTATCATAACTCTATTTTAATCATGAAAGTTTAATTTTGACTTTAAATGGATAGTCTAGTCACAATTAAACTTTCATGAATCAGATAGAGCATGCAATTTTAAGCAACTTTGAACAAAGAAAAATTGATAATAGGAGTAAATTAGATAGTTGCTTAAAATTGCATGTTCTATCTGAATTATGAAAGTTTAATTTTGACTAGACTATCCCTTTAAATGGACTGATATTATTATTATTATCATTATATTTTGCACCACCACTACATGTAATAATAAAGTTAAAGTTCCCCATTTGGAGGAGACCCTGAGTGCACCTGTATAAATGAGCACTCGTCTCGTATATTGTACGGTATTCCCCAAAGATTGTCACTCAAATGTCCTCCTAAACAATACTAGTGAACACTAGTATATGTGGATACAGTATGCAACTTACCCCCGCTTCATGGCTCGCAGTAATGACGGTTAACCTTTAGGCCCTTGGGAGATCTCTCTCCTAGGCTTCGTTTTCATCAGGGTACTCTTCCACTGGTGTGTGCTTGGTGCCGCTTCGCTCGACAAGCTTTCTCCCCACACTCAGCCTTGGTGTGGCTCGACCGCTAACGTATCTCCACAAACCACCACTCGGGGTGATGACATCATGAACATTGGCTGACTTCAGGAGGTAAAATGGATACTATTTTCCGGTGCAAAACATCAACAATGTAGCGAACCTGTAATGACTCCCGGATCCTTGGGTACTCAGTATAGAGTGTTATAAGCTCTCTCTGGGTTTAATTCTGTCTATCTCGCATCAAGGCCATCAATATAGTATTATGTTTGTTCACTGTACCTACTTGTTTTAACGAAGACAAATAAAAGTCAAGTTTTATTTATGGCTGCTGTATCTCGATGTTTATGATTTAATACCACCACTACATGGTGACATTGCGTGCACCTACAATGTAATTTAGATATATCAGCAGATTATGTTGAGTAAGTTGGATTTTCCATAATATACCATCACTTCCATATGCTGAAATGTGATAACATTTATTTAGCCATTTATGTATCTTTTAAGATGTGCAATTAAGAACCATTGTCAACAGTTTAGAGAAATGATTATAGATATGGTAGGTTTTAAAGAAATGAATAAAGAGCATGGTACCATTTATGCCTTTTATTACTGCCTTGTGTAATATTTGTGCATAGCATACTTTCATTTAAATAACATTCTAAATAATTAGTGCAGTAAATTACAAACCATTTACATTTTTCAATTAAGCATGATTTACATTTTTAATTAAACTTGATGACATTTGCCATATAATGTCAATGTGTGATTTAATGAGATCTGTTTTTTAATTTACTATACAATAATTACTATCCTGCTTATTTCCCACTATTAAGATGCTATGATAGATTTTTTGCATGTTCCTTTTAGTTTAATAATTTAGTTTTTTTCTTTACCCACAGTTTGTTATGTGAAGAATTGACTATGCATTCCTATCTGATAATGTCACTGTGAACATGTCACTGTTTGTTACAGTAGCTCCTCCCACTATATATGGTATTTATAGTTGCCCATAATCATCCTTTGGCATTTCATGCTACTGCCTCATCACTCATCTAATTTTCAAATTATTTGCATTCATATATAAAGTGATATTAAATGGACATTATACCCAATTAATGAGGCACTTGAAAATGATGCAACATGACTGTAAAAAGATGGGAAGAAAATATCACCTGAACATCTCTATGTAAAAAAAAGAAGATATTTTACCTCAGTAGCCACATCCCTTTTTAAGCAGCCAATCAGGATGCTTGGCATGGGACTTGCAAAGTAGTGTGCATCTGGCATGTGTAGGCACAGCCATGTTTTATCCCTACTCAGTTCAAGGCAGTTTACTATGAAATCTTGGGTGATTTAATTTAAAGGGACATAATAATCATATGCTAAATCACTTGAAACTGATGCAGTATAACTGTAAAAAGCTGACAGGAAAATATCACCTGAGCATCACTATGTAAAAAAGGAAGATATTTTACATCACAATCTCCTCAGCTCAGCAGAGTAAGTTCTGTGTAAAAAGTTATACTTCACCTGCTCCCAGCTGCAGGTAAAAAAAAAATTAAAAAAAAATGAAGAAATGAACAGCAGCCAATCAGCATCAGCAGGCAGTGCTGAGGTCATAAACTCTTACTGTGATCTCATGAGATTTGACTTAACTCTCATGAGATTTCATAGTAAGCTTCCTTTACCTGATTGGTGAAATAATATGAGAGTTCACGAGGCTCATCCTTTCAGCTGTCCCAGGACAGACACACTAAAATGCTGCTTAGAAATCCTTTACAATGGGAGGTGGCTACTGAGGAACTTTTGAGGTAAAATATCTTTATTTTTACATAGAGTTGTTCAGGAGATATTTTCTAGTCAGCTTTTTACAGCTATGCTGCATCACTTTCAAGTGTTTAAACATTTGGGTATTATGGCCCTTTAAATCTCATGAAACCACAGCAAAGCAAAGTGTGACATCAGCACTGATGAAGCTAATTGGTTGTTGTTTTATTGTTTATTTTTCAACATGCAGTTGCCAATAGTTGGATGATAACTGTTCACAGAGCACTTACTATTGTGAGCTAAAGACATTTTTAGGTAACATAGCTTCCTATTTTGCATAATGATGTTCAGGTGATATTTTCTTGTCAGGTTTTCACAGTTATGCTGCATCACTTTAAAGTGATTTAGCATGTAGGTATTATGTCCCTTTAAGAAATATACTTTATTTTATTTTTTCTCTGTAACTATTTGCAAGCTGTGACATTGTAGAATGTATCTTGACTTCACTACCATTAACCAATTAAAAGCAAGAAGAATATCATAATACTTCAGTAATCTGATTAGCGACCCATTCTCATTATAAGGAAATTTACTGGTTTGATATACGTCTTGATGCTTAAATACCGGAAAAGACTATGACTAGTTGTACTGAGTTGCTACATCTCTTATCTGTGATTCAGCTTTGGTCATCAATCCAATCAGTGTTTTTATTACTGCTGAAGACCTTTTCTATAAGATGTGCTCGGGCAAAAAATTAGGTTTGACCAAATCTTTCAGACAGAATATTCAGAAAATGTAGTTTTCCAAATATTGGCTGCCATGGCATTCAGTATTTATTTGGCTTAAACAATAGTAATACTAAACATTCTTGAAATATTTACATTCGTTTTTGTTCACCTGTAGCATTACATACTTACCGCTAGCGTATTGGAGAGCCGGCAGGCAGATTCCACGGCCTGCGCTAAAGGACCTTTGCCTTTAGTGCAAAGGTCCTTTAGAGCGCCCTGAGCTCTGTGAAGAAGGGTCAGGATTAGCGCAGCTCTCCAGTGCACAACCTAAGTATTTTAACCCTTATGGTAATTTAAAGGAAACAAATTAATAATAACTAAAGTCAGTATTTCTTTGTTTATTTAAATTTTGTGGCGCATTCATTCACATATTCCTTACGTGGAAACGACACAAACATCTGTATTTCATTAACGAGTTTGCATTTGTAACTAAACAAATGCACATGTCTATTTTTTATCATTATGAGCATGTCTGCAAACCTTTGCACCTCAGCTAAAATCTTCCTTCTCACTTCCCTTTTACTATGTCTCTAATTCTTTTAAGATCTAGATGACAAGGTTTGCTTAAGTAGACAAAATAATCTGCATTAAGAAAATACTTTTAGACATTATTTCCCTTTAAGATAACTCATTTTTCTTTCAAGACCCATTTTCTTTTGCAGAAGCCATGAACACCACTACAGAGTTTATCCTTGTCAATCATTGCTGAAAGAACATGATTTTACTCTATCCTACAATCAAATAGTGTTCACCATTTGGTTTATTGAAAATGTTGAAATGGTGTGCAATATATAATACAATTTATGTAGTGGGCTAACTTTTACATTATGTATCATTAAAGAAAAGAGACATGTCTATGTCTTTTCATGTTGTTAAAAAAAATCATGATTCAGATAGGGCATGCAATTTTAAGCAACTTTCTAATTTACTTTTATAATCATATTTGCTTTGTTCTCTTGGTATTCTTAGTTGAAAGCTAGGTAGCCTCATTTGCTAATTTCTAAGCCCTTGAAGGTCGCCTCTTTTCTGAATGCATTTGACAGTTTTTCACAGCTAGCGAGCATTAGTTCATGTTTTTCATATAAATAACTTTGAGCTTGTGCACGTGGAGTTATTTAAGAGTCAGCACTAATTGCCTGTTATGCAAGTCTGTCAAAAGATCTGAGATAAGGAGGCAGTCAGCAGAAGCTTAGATACAAGGCAATCACATAGGTAAAAATTATATTTCTATAACAGTGTCGGTTATGCAAAACTGGGGAATGGGTAATTAAGGGATTATCTATCCTTTTAAAGAATAACATTTTTTGAGTTTACTATCCCTTTAAAACTATATGCAACAGAGTAATTATGAGCCAACATGTAACTCAAGAAATCAATGCCAAAATTAGTAAAAGTTATATTAAATTTGTTTTGAATTGTAATTTTTTAGTTCTTCTTCCTTGTATAATGAAAGTAGCAAAAAAACACATTTTCATTTCAAGCTGTTTGAAAGTTTTCCAGTTAATTAAATTGAAAAAACCCATAATGTCCCAATCCATGTTGTAGAATACATATTGGCCTTGATTACAAATCCGGAGGAAAAATGCAAGCAGTGTGGAATGTTCACCACGGTTGAGCACAATCCATACTGTTTGCATTTTTGCTCACAGATTACAAATCAATGATTAATATATAACTGGCATGCGGGTAATAAAGAGGCCGCTACACTATTCATGTCAGATAGCACAGATGTATAATTTCCCTCACATAATAGATTTATATAAGGGCAGGACTAAAATGTATGTTATCACAACTGGAAAGGTTAGTCACCGCATCTGGCCAAATGGGAAAGCTCAGGCACCACGTCAAGGTCCTTTCCTTTGCCTGAGTCCCTAACACAGGCACACCATCATGCGAGCTCACAAAGCCAAACAAACTCCAAGACCGGATCAGGTACACATCCTGTGACTCAGTAGCATCCAGCCCTGGGTGCTAAATAGCACTCCAAAAAAGCTGTGATGTCACCAGCTTTTTTGGAGTGCTATTTAGCACCCAGGGCTGGATGTTACTGAGTCACAGGATGTGTACCTGATCCGGTCTTGGAGTGCAGTTCCCTTCCATGTTTTGTATTTTCTATGGGTGATTACAGCCACCTGTGCACCCCTTCTTTGTTCTCAGTTTGTTTGGCTTTGTGAGCTCGCATGATGGTGTGCCTGTGTTAGGGACTCAGGCAAAGGAAAGGACCTTGACGTGGTGCCTGAGCTTTCCCATTTGGCCAGATGCGGTGACTAACCTTTCCAGTTGTGATTTTATCTTAGCTGTGAGCTAGCTGGTGAGTGCTGGGTGTTTCTATGTGTTGTATTACTTTTTATTTGTAATCTCCCTTGTTTCTTGCACCCATTCCGGACTGGGGTTAACTGCCTGTGGCTCTGGTGACATCACAGCTTTTTTGGAGTGCTATTTAGCACCCAGGGCTGGATGTTACTGAGTCACAGGATGTGTACCTGATCCGGTCTTGGAGTGCAGTTCCCTTCCATGTTTTGTATTTTCTATGGGTGATTACAGCCACCTGTGCACCCCTTCTTTGTTCTCAGTTTTTTTGGCTTTGTGAGCTTGCATGATGGTGTGCCTGTGTTAGGGACTCAGGCAAAGGAAAGGACCTTGACGTGGTGCCTGAGCTTTCCCATTTGGCCAGATGCGGTGACTAACCTTTCCAGTTGTGATTTTATCTTAGCTGTGAGCTAGCTGGTGAGTGCTGGGTGTTTCTATGTGTTGTATTACTTTTTATTTGTAATCTCCCTTGTTTCTTGCACCCATTCCGGACTGGGGTTAACTGCCTGTGGCTCTGGGGACATCACAGCTTTTTTGGAGTGCTATTTAGCACCCAGGGCTAGATGTTACTGAGTCACAGGATGTGTACCTGATCCGGTCTTGGAGTGCAGTTCCCTTCCATGTTTTGTATTTTCTATGGGTGATTACAGCCACCTGTGCACCCCTTCTTTGTTCTTAGTTTGTTTGGCTTTGTGAGCTCGCATGATGGTGTGCCTGTGTTAGGGACTCAGGCAAAGGAAAGGACCTTGACGTGGTGCCTGAGCTTTCCCATTTGGCCAGATGCGGTGACTAACCTTTCCAGTTGTGATTTTATCTTAGCTGTGAGCTAGCTGGTGAGTGCTGGGTGTTTCTATGTGTTGTATTACTTTTTATTTGTAATCTCCCTTGTTTCTTGCACCCATTCCGGACTGGGGTTTACTGCCTGTGGCTCTGGTGACATCACAGCTTTTTTGGAGTGCTATTTAGCACCCAGGGCTGGATGTTACTGAGTCACAGGATGTGTACCTGATCCGGTCTTGGAGTGCACTTCCCTTCCATGTTTTATATATATATATATATATATATAGTATATCATTATCTGGTCAGCTTGTAGAAAATGTGACAAATTTAAACCAAATTTTATATCTAACATTGTAAAAGGACAAAGATCTAAACTTTTTCATTCCTTTTGTGGCATCCAAAAAAGGGAATTTTAAAGTGTATGTTTTTTAATGAAAAAATGTCTCCATAATGAGATGCTTTTAAAGGAACAGTCAACACGAGAATTTTTTTTGTTTTAAAAGACAGATAATCCCTTAATTACCCATTCCCCAGTTTTGCATAACCAACACAGTTATAATAATACATGTTTTACCTCTGTAATTACCTTGTATCTAAACCTCTGCAGACTGCCCCCTTATTTAGTTCTTATGACAAACTTGCATTTTAGCCAATCAGTGCTCACTCCTCTGTAAATTCATGTGCATGAGCTCAATGATATATATATGAAACACATGAACTTATTCCCTCTAGTGGTGAAAAACTGTCAAAATGCATTCAGATTAGAGGCGGCCTTCAAGGTCTAAGAAATTAGCATGTGAACCTCCTAGGTTTAGCTTTCAACTAAGAATACCAAGAGAACAAAGCAAAATTGGTGATAAAAGTAAATTGGAAAGTTGTTTAAAATTACATGCCTTATTTGAATCATGAAAGTTTTTTTGGGGAATTGACTGTCCCTTTAATGCTTCTGTGACATAATACTGTCTACCAATAAAGGGCCAGATTATGAGCAATAACATAATTTATGCTTACCTGATAAATTTATTTCTCTTGTAGTGTATCCAGTCCACGAATCATCCATTACTTGTGGGATATTCTCCTTCCCAACAGGAAGTTGCAAGAGGATCACCCACAGCAGAGCTGTTATATAGCTCCTCCCCTAACTGCCACATCCAGTCATTCGACCGAAACTAGCCGAGAAAGGAGAAACCATAGGGTGCAGTGGTGACTGTAGTTTAATTAAAATTTAGACCTGCCTTAAAAAGACAGGGCGGGCCGTGGACTGGATACACTACAAGAGAAATAAATTTATCAGGTAAGCATAAATTATGTTTTCTCTTGTTAAGTGTATCCAGTCCACGGATCACCCATTACTTGTGGGATACCAATACCAAAGCTAAAGTACACGGATGATGGGAGGGACAAGGCAGGTACTTAAATGGAAGGGACCACTGCCTGTAGAACCTTTCTCCCAAAAATAGCCTCCAAAGAAGCAAAAGTATCAAATTTGTAAAATTTTTAAAAGGTATGAAGCGAAGACCAAGTCGCCGCTTTGCAAATCCTTTCAACAGAAGCCTCATTTTTAAAGGCCCAGGTGGAAGCCACAGCTCTAGTAGAATGAGCTGTAATTCTTTCAGGGGGCTGCTGTCCAGCAGTCTCGTAGGCTAAGCGTATTATGCTCCGAAGTCAAAAAGAAAGAGAGGTTGCAGAAGCCTTTTGACCTCTCCTCTGTCCAGAGTAAATGACAAACAGGGAAGATGTTTGACGAAACTCCTTAGTCGCTTGTAAGTAAAACTTTAAAGCACAGACTACGTCTAGATTATGTAACAGACGTTCCTTCTTTGAAGAAGGATTAGGACACAATGATGGAACAACAATCTCTTGATTGATATTCTTGTTAGAAACTACCTTAGGTAAAAACCCAGGTTTTGTACGCAGAACTACTTTATTTGTATGGAAAATCAGATAAGGAGAATCACATTGTAAGGCCGATAACTCAGAGACTCTACGAGCCGAGGAAATAGCCATCAAAAACAGAACTTTCCAAGATAAAAGTTTGATATCAATGGAATGAAGGGGTTCAAACGGAACTCCTTGAAGAACTTTAAGAACCAAGTTTAAGCTCCATGGGGGAGCAACAGGTTTAAACACAGGCTTAATTCTAACCAAAGCCTGACAAAATGCCTGAACGTCTGGAACCTCTGCCAGACGCTTGTGCAAAAGAATAGACAGAGCAGAAATCTGTCCCTTTAAAGAACTAGCTGATAGTCCTTTTTCCAAACCCTCTTGGAGAAAAGACAATATCCTAGGAATCCTAACCTTACCCCATGAGTAATTCTTGGATTCACACCAATAAAGATATTTGCGCCATATCTTATGGTATATTTTCTTGGTGACAGGCTTTCGTGCCTGTATTAAGGTATCAATGACTGACTCTGAGAAGCCACGCTTTGATAATATCAAGCGTTCAATCTCCAGGCAGTCAGCCTCAGAGAAATTAGATTTGGATGATTGAAAGGACCTTGTATTAGAAGGTCCTGTCTCAAAGGCAGAGTCCAAGGTGGAAAGGATGACATGTCCACTAGGTCTGCATACCAGGTCCTGCGTGGCCACGCAGGCGCTATCAAGATCACTGATGCTCTCTCCTGTTTGATTTTGGCAATCAGTCGAGGGAGCAGAGGAAACAGTGGAAACACATAAGCCAGGTTGAAGAACCAAGGCGCTGCTAGAGCATCTATCAGCGTCGCTTCTGGGTCCCTGGACCTGGATCCGTAACAAGGAAGCTTGGCGTTCTGGCGAGACGCCATGAGATCCAGTTCTGGTTTGCCCCAACGATGAACCAATTGAGCAAACACCTCCAGATGGAGTTCCCACTCCCCCGGATGAAAAGTCTGACGACTTAGAAAATCCGCCTCCCAGTTCTCTACACCTGGGATATGGATAGCTGATAGGTGGCAGGAGTGAGTCTCCGCCCAGCAAATTATCTTGGATACTTCTAACATCGCTAGGGAGCTTCTGGTCCCCCCTTGATGATTGATGTAAGCCACAGTCGTGATGTTGTCCGACTGAAATCTGATGAACCTCCGTGTTGCTAACTGAGGCCAAGCTAGAAGAGCATTGAATATTGCTCTTAACTCCAGAATATTTATTGGGAGGAGTTTCTCCTCCTGAGTCCACGATCCCTGAGCCTTCAGGGAATTCCAGACTGCACCCCAACCTAGAAAGCTGGCATCTGTTGTTACAATTGTCCAATCTGGCCTGTGAAAGGTCATACCCTTGGACAGATGGACCTGAGATAGCCACCAGAGAAGAGAATCTCTGGTCTCTTGATCCAGATTTAGTAGAGGGGACAAATCTGTGTAATCCCCATTCCACTGACTTAGCACGCATAATTGCAGCGGTCTGAGATGTAGGCGCGCAAATAGCACTATGTCCATCGCCGCTACCATTAAGCCGATCACTTCCATGCACTGAGCCACTGACGGGCGCGGAATGGAATGAAGAACACGGCAGGAATTTAGAAGCTTTGATAACCTGGACTCTGTCAGGTAAATTTTCATTTCTACAGAATCTATCAGAGTTCCTAGGAAGGACACTCTTGTGAGGGGTGATAGAGAACTCTTTTCCTCGTTCACTTTCCACCCATGCGACCTCAGAAATGCCAATACTATGAGATTTGGCAATTTGGAAATTTGACGCCTGTATCAGGATGTCATCTAGATAAGGGGCCACTGATATGCCCCGTGGTCTTAGGACCGCCAGAAGGGACCCCAGAACCTTTGTAAAAATTCTTGGGGCTGTAGCTAACCTGAAGGGAAGAGCCCCAAACTGGTAATGCCTGTCTAGAAAGGCAAACCTTAGGAACCGATGATGGTCTTTGTGAATCAGTATGTGAAGGTAAGCATCCTTCAAATCCACTGTGGTCATGAACTGACCCTCCTGGATCATAGGTAGGATGGTCCGAATAGTTTCCATTTTGAACGATGGAACTCTGAGGAACTTGTTTAAGATCTTTAGATCCAAAATTGGTCTGAAGGTTCCCTCTTTTTTGGGAACCACAAACAGATTTGAATAAAATCCCTGTCCCTGTTCCGTCTGTAGAACTGGATGGATCACTCCCATTACTAGGAGGTCTTGCACACAGCGTAAGAATGCCTCTTTCTTTATCTCCCTTAAATCTCCCTTGTGGGGGGGAAGCTTTGAAGTCCAGAAGATATCCCTGAGAAATGATCTCCAATGCCCAGGGATCCTGAACATCTCTTGCCCATGCCTGGGCGAAGAGAGAAAGTCTGCCCCCTACTTGATCCGTTACCGGATAGGGGGTCGTTCCTTCATGCTGTTTTAGAGGGAGCAGCAGGCTTTCTGGCCTGCTTGCCTTTGTTCCAAGCATGGTTAGATTTCGAGGCCGGCTTGGATTGAGCAAAAGTTCCCTCTTGTTTTGAAGCAGAGGAAGTTGATGCTGCACTTGCCTTGTAGTTTCGAAAGGCACGAAAATTAGACTGTTTGGCCTTTGATTTGGCCCTGTCCTGAGGAAGGGTGTGACCCTTTCCTCCAGCAATAATTTCCTTCAAACCAGGCCCGAATAGGGTCTGCCCCTTGAAAGGAATGTTAAGTAATTTAGACTTTGAAGTCACGTCAGCTGACCAGGATTTAAGCCATAGCGCCCTACGCGCCTGGATGGCGAATCCAGAATTCTTAGCCGTTAGTTTAGTCAAATGAACAATGGCATCAGAAACAAAAGAATTAGCTAGCTTAAGTGTTCTAAGCTTGTCAAGTATTTCAGTCAATGGAGTAGCTGTCTGAAAGGCCTCTTCCAGAGACTCAAACCAGAACGCCGCAGCAGCAGTGACAGGCGCAATGCATGCAAGGGGCTGCAGGATAAAACCTTGTTGAATAAACATTTTCTTAAGGTAACCTTCTAATTTTTTATCCATTGGATCTGAAAAAGCACAACTGTCCTCGACAGGGATAGTGGTACGCTTTGCTAAAGTAGAAACTGCTCCCTCCACCTTAGGGACCGTCTGCCATAGGTCCCGTGTGGTGGCGTCTATTGGAAACATCTTTCTAAAAATGGGAGGGGGGGGGGAAACGGCACACCGGGTCTGTCCCACTCCTTATTAATAATTTCTGTAAACCTTTTAGGTATAGGAAAAACGTCAGTACACACCGGCACTGCATAGTATTTATCCAGTGTACACAATTTCTCTGGCACTGCAATTGTGTCACAGTCATTCAGAGCAGCTAAAACCTCTCCAAGCAACACCCGGAGGTTCTCAAGCTTAAATTTAAAAGTAGACATATCTGAATCAGGTTTCCCCAAGTCAGAGACGTCACCCACAGACTGAAGCTCTCCTTCCTCAGCTTCTGCATATTGTGACGCAGTATCAGACATGGGCCTTAAAACATCCGCGCGCTCTGTATTACGTCTAACCCCAGAGCTATCGCGCTTGCCTCTATATTCAGGCAGTCTGGCTAATACCGCTGACAGGGTATTATCCACGATCGCCGCCATATCTTGTAAAGTAATGGCTATGGGCGTCTTTGATGTACTTGGCGCCATTTTAGTGTGAGTCCCTTGAGCGGGAGTCAAAGGATCTGACACGTGGGGAGAGTTAGTCGGCATAACTTCCCCCTCATCAGAATCCTCTGGTGATAATTCTTTTAAAGATAACAGCTGATCTTTATTGTTTAAAGTGAAATCAATACATTTAGTACACATTCTCCTATGGGGTTCCACCATGGCTTTTAACATAATGAGCTTGGAAAACACTTTAAATCAAGTTAACAAGCAATATAAAAAAAATGTTACTGTGCCTTTAAGAGAAATAAATTTTGCCAAAATTTGAAATAACAGTGAAAAAAGGCAGTTAAACTAACGACATTTTTACAGTGTATGTAACAAGTTAGCAGAGCATTGCACCCACTTGCAAATGGATGATTAACCCCTTAATACAAAAAACAGATTAACAAAACGAAAAATATGATTTTTAAACAGTCATAACAACTGCCACAGCTCCTACTTTTGAAGCCTTTTGAGCCCTTCAGAGATGTCCTATAGCATGCAGGGGATTGCTGAGGGAAGCTGAATGTCACAGTTTGTAATTTTAACTGCACCAACTGTAACTTTTATACTATAACAGTGGAAAGCCTCAGGAAACTGTTTCTAGGCAAAAATAAAGCCAGCCATGTGGAAAAAACTAGGCCCCAATAAGTTTTATCACCAAAGCATATATAAAAACAATTAAACATGCCAGCAAACGTTTTATATTGCACATTAATCAGAGTATATAACTCTGATAGCAAGCCTGATACTAGTCGCTATTAAATCACTGTATTTAGGCTTTAACTTACATTAATCCGGTATCTGCAGCATTTTCTAGCAAATTCCATCCCTAGAAAAACTTAACTGCACATACCTTATTGCAGGATACCCTGCACGCCATTCTCCCTCTGAAGTTACCTCACTCCTCAGACATATGTGAGAATAGCAGTGGATCTTAGTTACTTCTGCTAAGATCATAGAAAAACGCAGGCAGATTCTTCTTCTAAATGCTGCCTGAGATAAAATAGTACACTCCGGTACCATTTAAAAACAATAAACTTTTGATTGAAGAAAAAACTAACTATATTTTACCACTTTCCTCTTACTACCTCCAGCTATGTTGAGAGCTTGCAAGAGAATGACTGGGTGTGGCAGTTAGGGGAGGAGCTATATAACAGCTCTGCTGTGGGTGATCCTCTTGCAACTTCCTGTTGGGAAGGAGAATATCCCACAAGTAATGGATGATCCGTGGACTGGATACACTTAACAAGAGAAAAGGGGTTTATCTTGACTGTTTGTGAGCGTCAGGTTTTTTGCTCGTATTACAAGTTGAAAGTCAACATTATCACTTGAGCTCAATTGAAGTTAAAGGGACAGTAAACCTTAAAATTAATGTTATATAATTCTGCACATAGTGCAGCATTATATAACATTATATTAGCCAACCATTATTTAACATAATATTGCCTTTTTATTTTTAGCAAAAAACGCTGTTTTACAGACCCGCTCTCTGGGCTCTGCTGAGCAGGTCTGTTTTTTTTCCTCAGCGCATCGGGCCAGCTGTATAGTCACAGCCCGGCCCGACCGCGCCATAAGACTAAGTGCAGCTCGCTCCTGCTGTCAGACAGAACGGGAGCGAGCTGCACTTAGTCTTATGGTGCGGTTGGGCCGGGCTGTGACTATACAGCTGGCCCAATGTGCTGAGGAAAAAAACCAGACCCGCTCAGCAGAGCCCAGAGAGCGGGTCTGTAAAAAAGCATTTTTTGCTAAAAATAAAAAGGCAATATTATGTTAAATAATGGTTGGCTAATATAATGTTAAATAATTCTGCACTATGTGCAGAATTATATTACATTAATTTTAAGGTTTACTGACCCTTTAAAGTGCATTGGGTTTGCGTGACCTAAGAGCTCTGGTTAACTGTTTTACAAAACAAAAAAGTCTCACAAAACACATCAAAATTACATTACAAAGTACAGTTACACTCATAATAACACAATCTAATAAAAGTTATTACAAAAAATATTGCACAAAAAAGGACACAAACATACAAGGTCTCAGGTGTTAGAAAAAAAAGTCAGACAATGGGCTTTAACATTAAGATACATGCATATGAATGTCTAAATATCGATATGTATATATTTATATGTACATACAAATATACATTTCTGACATTCAAAAACAAAACAAAAACAAATCAGTGACCAATATAGCCACCTTTCTTTGCAAGGACACTCAAAAGCCTGCCATCCATGGATTCTGTCAGTGTTTTGATCTGTTCACCATCAACATTGCGTGCAGCAGCAACCACAGCCTCCCAGACATTGTTCAGAGAGGTGTACTGTTTTCCCTCCTTGTAAATCTCACATTTGATGATGGACCACAGGTTCTCAATGGGGTTCAGATCAGGTGAACAAGGAGGCCATGTCATTAAATTTTCTTCTTTTATAACCTTTCTTGCCAGCCACGCTGTGGAGTACTTGGACGCGTGTGATGGAGCATTGTCCTGCATGAAAATCATGTTTTTCTTGAAGGATGCAGACTTCTTCCTGTACCACTGCTTGAAGAAGGTGTCTTCCAGAAACTGGCAGTAGGACTGGGAGTTGAGCTTGACTCCATCCTCAACCCGAAAAGGCCCCACAAGCTCATCTTTGATGATACCAGCCCAAACCAGTACTCCACCTCCACCTTGCTGGCGTCTGAGTCGGACTGGAGCTCTCTGCCCTTTACCAATCCAGCCACGGGCCCATCCATCTGGCCCATCAAGACTCACTCTCATTTCATCAGTCCATAAAACCTTAGAAAAATCAGTCTTGAGATATTTCTTGGCCCAGTCTTGACGTCAGCTTGTGTGTCTTGTTCAGTGGTGGTCGTCTTTCAGCCTTTCTTACCTTGGCCATGTCTCTGAGTATTGCACACCTTGTGCTTTTGGGCACTCCAGTGATGTTGCAGCTCTGAAATATGGCCAAACTGGTGGCAAGTGGCATCTTGGCAGCTGCACGCTTGACTTTTCTCAGTTCATGGGCAGTTATTTTGCGCCTTGGTTTTTCCACATGCTTCTTGCGACCCTGTTGACTATTTTGAATGAAACGCTTGATTGTTCGATGATCACGCTTCAGAAGCTTTGCAATTTTAAGAGTGCTGCATCCCTCCGCAAGATATCTCACTATTTTTGACTTTTCTGAGCCTGTCAAGTCCTTCTTTTGACCCATTTTGCCAAAGGAAAGGAAGTTGCCTAATAATTATGCACACCTGATATAGGGTGTTGATGTCATTAGACCACACCCCTTCTCATTACAGAGATGCACATCACCTAATATGCTTAATTGGTAGTAGGCTTTCGAGCCTATACAGCTTGGAGTAAGACAACATGCATAAAGAGGATGATGTAGTCAAAATACTCATTTGCCTAATAATTCTGCACTCCCTGTATATATATATAAGGGCATTGGAGTAATTTGTAGTCAAGTAGATGAAAACATGTAAAAACATATTTGTGCAATATTCATACTTAATAAAAGTGTTAAAAAGTGTTATACTATGTATTTACTGTACATATTTCACATGCCAATGTCCTGCACATAGGGGAATATGTTCTAAGTATTTATAATAAACTAGTCCTAAAGTCAGTATACACAGGCCATTTTTTGCAGTATTTTTTGCTCTCTCTCCCCTCTCTTATGCTCTCTCCCCCCCCCCTCTCTATTGCTCTCTCCCCCTTCTTGTGCTCTCTTTCTCCCCCTCCTCTTTTGCTCTCTCTCCCCCCTTTGCTCTCTCTCCCCCTCTCTTTTGCTCTCACTCTCTCCCTCTCTCTTTTGATCTCTCTCCCCTCTCTTTTGCTCTCTCCCCCCTCTTTTGCTCTAACTCCCCTTTCTTTTTTTCTCTCCCCCCTCTCTTGTGCTCTCTCCCCCCTCTCTTTTGCTCTCTCTCCCCCCTCTTTTACTCTCTCTCTCGCCATCTCTTTTGCTCTCTCTCCCCCTCTCTTTTGCTCTCTCTCCCCTTCTCTTTTGCTCTCTCTCTCTTTTGCTCTCTACCCCCCTCTTTTGCTCTCTCTCCCCCCTCTCTTGTGCTCTCTCCCCCCTCTCTTTTGCTCTCTCTCCCCCCTCTTTTACTTTCTCTCTCTCCATCTCTTTTGCTCTCTCCCCCTCTCTTTTGCTCTCTCTCCCCTTCTCTTTTGCTCTCTCTCTCTTTTGCTCTCTACCCCCCTCTTTTGCTCTCTCTCCTCCCTATCTTTTGCTCTCCCCTCTCTTTTGATCTCTCTCCCCTCTCTTTTGCTCTCTCCCCCCTCTTTTGCTCTAACCCCTTTCTTTTTCTCTCTCCCCCCTCTCTTGTGCTCTCTCCCCCCTCTCTTTTGCTCTCTCTCCCCCCTCTTTTACTCTCTCTCTCTCCATCTCTTTTGCTCTCTCTCCCCCTCTCTTTTGCTCTCTCTCCCCTTCTCTTTTGCTCTCTCTCTCTTTTGCTCTCTACCCCCCTCTTTTGCTCTCTCTCCTCCCTATCTTTTGCTCTCCCCTCTCTTTTGATCTCTCTCTCCCTCTCTTTTTGCTCTCTCTCCCCCCTCTCTTTTGTTCTATCTCAGTCTCCCCTCTTGTGCGCTCTCTCTCTCACGGCAGTTGGCCACAGCCGCGCCCGGCCCACCGCATCACGCTCAGTCATCCCCGCCTCGGCAAGTCCATCCAGCACTGCCCCTTCATGTCTGGCCGGCCCCGCCCCCCATCACGGATCAGGTGCCAGGTCAGTTTGTTGAAGGTCAGGTGTGTTTTTCGTTGCACAGTCTCTACTGTGTATGACAGCTTCGGACAAACACACTTGGCCTTTTATGTTATAGAATATTACTATATATATATATATATATATATATATATATATATATATATATATATATATATATATATACACATATGTATATATATATATATATATATATATTTATACATATAGGTATAGATATATATTGCACCAAAAAAACACATTATATATATATATATACAAGGAGTGCAGAATTATTAGGCAAGTTGTATTTTTGAGGATTCATTTTATTATTGAACAACAACCATGTTCTCAATGAACCCAAAAAACTCATTAATATCAAAGCTGAATATTTTTGGAAGTAGTTTTTAGTTTGTTTTTAGTTTTAGCTATTTTAGTGGGATATTTGTGTGTGCAGGTGACTATTACTGTGCATAATTATTAGGCAACTTAACAAAAAACAAATATATACCCATTTCAATTATTTATTTTTACCAGTGAAACCAATATAACATCTCAACATTCACAAATATACATTTCTGACATTCAAAAACAAAACAAAAACAAATCAGTGACCAATATAGCCACCTTTCTTTGCAAGGACACTCAAAAGCCTGCCATCCATGGATTCTGTCAGTGTTTTGATCTGTTCACCATCAACATTGCGTGCAGCAGCAACCACAGCCTCCCAGACACTGTTCAGAGAGGTGTACTGTTTTCCCTCCTTGTAAATCTCACATTTGATGATGGACCACAGGTTCTCAATGGGGTTCAGATCAGGTGAATAAGGAGGCCATGTCATTAGATTTTCTTCTTTTATACCCTTTCTTGCCAGCCACTCTGTGGAGTACTTGGACGCGTGTGATGGAGCACTGTCCTGCATGAAAATCATGTTTTTCTTGAAGGATGCAGACTTCTTCCTGTACCACTGCTTGAAGAAGGTGTCTTCCAGAAACTGGCAGTAGGACTGGGAGTTGAGCTTGACTCCATCCTCAACCCGAAAAGGCCCCACAAGCTCATCTTTGATGATACCAGCCCAAACCAGTACTCCACCTCCACCTTGCTGGCGTCTGAGTCGGACTGGAGCTCTCTGCCCTTTACCAATTCAGCCACGGGCCCATCCATCTGGCCCATCAAGACTCACTCTCATTTCATCAGTCCATAAAACCTTAGAAAAATCAGTCTTGAGATATTTCTTGGCCCAGACTTGACGTTTCAGCTTGTGTGTCTTGTTCAGTGGTGGTCGTCTTTCAGCCTTTCTTACCTTTGCCATGTCTCTGAGTATTGCACACCTTGTGCTTTTGGGCACTCCAGTGATGTTGCAGCTCTGAAATATGGCCAAACTGGTGGCAAGTGGCATCTTGGCAGCTGCACGCTTGACTTTTCTCAGTTCATGGGCAGTTATTTTGCGCCTTGGTTTTTCCACACGCTTCTTGCGACCCTGTTGACTATTTTGAATGAAACGCTTGATTGTTCGATGATCACGCTTCAGAAGCTTTGCAATTTTAAGAGTGCTGCATCCCTCTGCAAGATATCTCACTATTTTTGACTTTTCTGAGCCTGTCAAGTCCATCTTTTGAACCATTTTGCCAAAGGAAAGGAAGTTGCCTAATAATTATGCACACCTGATATAGGGTGTTGATGTCATTAGACCACACCCCTTCTCATTACAGAGATGCACATCACCTAATATGCTTAATTGGTAGTAGGCTTTCGAGCCTATACAGCTTGGAGTAAGACAACATGCATAAAGAGGATGATGTGGTCAAAATACTCATTTGCCTAATAATTCTGCACTCCCTGTATATATATATATATATATATATATATATATATATATATATATATATATATATATATAATAGCAGAGAGAGAGAGAG
This sequence comes from Bombina bombina, assembly GCF_027579735.1. Classification (NCBI taxonomy): domain Eukaryota; kingdom Metazoa; phylum Chordata; class Amphibia; order Anura; family Bombinatoridae; genus Bombina; species Bombina bombina. The sequence continues at coordinate 376,606,317 of NC_069502.1, read as the reverse complement.
ATGTATTTAGGAATAAATAGAACATATTCTTGTATGTAAAGAAGATTGGGATGTAAAATATTAATATTTCATGTTGGGTTAGCGCACTTGAGAATATGCAATTGGGTTTGCACGCAAGTATGGTATTGTTTTTCCCCCACAATTTTTGCTCCATTTGATTCTATGGGAAAATAGGTTATGGCACGCGCAATATTCTAAGTTTGGCAATTTATACGCGCGTTGGGTTAGCGTGCGAGTGAAAACAATTTACTTTAAACTTGTAATACGAGCACAACACAATGCATGCAAAAAGCTTACTGCTAGCGCAGTTAACGTCCCAAAGTTGTGGTAGTTGTCAATCTTTATGGCCCATATGTACTTCCTGTTAGCTCCAGCATCAAAATGAAAAGCTATAACTTACCCTTTTTAAAAAAAAAAAAAATATATTTTAACATGTTCAAATATTGCTTGTTCATATGCATTACAGACTACCCTCCCACCCATTAAGCAAATTGTATGAAGCTAAAGAATCTGGCATGCAATGCTTTACAGCATTGTCTTGAGTTTGATAGTAACTCAGTGATATAGTGTATATCAAAAGGTAAACAACTTAAAGCTAAATATATCTAAGATAAGAGAATGGGAATGTGTTATTGGTTTACATGGATGATAATTTATTGTATATCATTACAGGAAATAGTGTTCTATTAAGAGATCAATTATTTCCTATAGACATATTATTGTACAAAAATATCAATAGTGACTATAAAAGAACGGCACTGTTGCTTTTCCCTGCCCATGTATCAATTGACACATGGAGTTATTTTGACTTTTGACTTGAGCAAAAATATACAGAATACAATCCCCCACCCTGATTACGTTGTACAAATGGAACTAAAGTTGCAAACTACTGTAATATACATATGAGACAGCTAGAGATAGTTCTAAATTTGGAAAGCTAATCAAGTCAGAGAATTGCAATGGTTTTTTTTTTTTGTGTGAAATACATCATGCACTCATTTTGATTTGTTTGAATTATGAGTAATTCCTGCATAATGATGGATATGTTTTAGTACACCCTACATTTAAATTCATAAGCTAATATTCAGACTGCCAACACTGTCATTTATCAGGCTGCTTCTTACAAACTGTTTCTGAAAGCAAGAACTCTTATCTGCCATTGTGAATTAAACCTCCACTTTGTCAGTGCATGATAATGCTTTTGTTCACACCAAACAAAAAACAAATTATTTATAGTGTATATCTATAGATATACATATATAAATATATAATATATATTTTTTTTATTATCATTATTATTATTATTTTAAACCTACAAAAAAAAATCACATTACTAAGGCTTGTAATATGGTATAGAAAAAAATATGAACAGAAAATGAATGCTATAACTGAGCAGATTAAACAGGGGTAATATATTATACCTATTTATTCAGTAAAATGTGAAATTGCTTTTGTTGTTATTATTAATATGATTTAATTGTAATGAATCATAACTGAATGCATGTTAATAACAGACAATTTTATTTCACACCATACTAGTCTTTGATACATTTGCACATATTATTTGATAGCTCTGATCAACCAAAGGCACAAGTGTCTAAAGTTGCACTCATAACACATACTTGCACCCCACGCCTTGGCTACTAATATATGCTTAGTTTCATTGTCTGCATTTAAAGGGACAGGTTACTCATATGCTAAAGCACTTGAAAGTGATGCAGCACATATGTAATAAAAAAAAACGCTTAGAAAATATCACATGAACATCTCTATGTAAAAAGGGAATATAAGTGATCTGTGAGCAGATATCCTTCAGCTCCTCTTTTTACTGTCTTCTGCATGATTTAAAATAAAAAAAACAGCCAATCAGTATCACTGCTGAGTCCACACTTTGCCATACTGTAATCTTGTGGGGTTTTATAATCTTACATGATTTCATAGCAGACTGTGCAGATTTTGTTAATGGAAGTATATTGGAAAGTTGTTTAAAATTGCTTGCTCTATAAGAATCATTAATGATTAATTTTGGCTTGAGTGTCCCTTTCCTTAAAATTAATGAAAAAGCTTTTGGCAAATAGAAATAAGAAGAGAGATAAAGTTTTGGAAGAAATTAAGTAACTTCAGTAAAAAATGACACCATTCCAAACACATGAAAAATATAACAAGTTTGATGTGGAACTTGGAAAGTATTTGGATACATTGGAACAGGAACTAACATCAAGGAAAGATAATAAAATGCTCAGGGATGAACAAGTCTATCTACTAGATGTGGTATACTGTATAATTGGAATTTGCTAAAAACGAACGTGGGCCTAAAGACAAAAATAAGGGGAGATGTAACAACCAAGGTAACCAGTCATCATCAAGCAAAAAATTCAAGAAGACCACAGACAAGAAACAGAACAATGATGAGATATGGACAGTAGTGAATTTGTCTGCCCACACTTTACACAAGGGTGAAATAGTAGTCATCAACTGACTTTGGTTTAGTTTGTACAATTGCTGATGTAAACTGGTTTGTGAGAACATTGGTGCTAAAAAAGCACTTTGCACTAAGGGAAAACATGGAAAGTGTGAATGTTTAGTCATTTAATAATAAATAAGCATTAAAAAAATAAGAGCAAATTTTATCAATTACGTAACAACTACATAGACATGTTTCAGGAAAAAACACACATTTGATTGATTTGATTTGATTTACATCAACATATCAAAAATAATAGTACATATAAATTAAGTTTAACACACAGAGTGCAGCATTAAAACAATTAGAAAGTAATCCTAATCTAACTATAACACCTGCTGATAAAGGCGGATCTATATGATTTCAGAATACAGACAACTACTATAAAGAAGCACATAACCAACTGAATGATCCTAACACCTACTGTATAATAAATTAACAAGAAACCCCACTAATACATACCAAAGAGATGTAATGCTAGACTGGAGTGAACATCTGGGTATTAAGGACAGAATCCTTTGTATCTATATAATGCTAAACCAATGACAGCTAATTTTCATTTGGTTTCAATTCCATAAAGACCCAGTTTCCCCTCCAGGACGCCCGATTGTCTAAGGGGTTGGTTCTCTTGGTGAGCATCTAAGGAATGGTTAGATAACATTCTTCAGCCATTTGTGATGACAATGCCAAGTTATGTAAAAGATACAACACACATTTTAAATATCATGGAAAATCAAGTATGGAGTTGTAATTTCAAGTGGCTGACTATTAATGTATCCACTTTATATTCTTGTATCCCACATACGTCACTACTCCTATGTGAGTTTGTTTTACTTTTAATGCAAACATAATAAATAATACGTTTAAATTACGGTTGTGCATGGAGTATCATACATTATACGAATAAATAAAATGGTGGTCCTTTATGGGAGAACTCCTTTCATTTATTACTGTAAATGTAAATTGTATTAATTGCTAGATTAATATACCTGTGCATCTTTTTTTCTGAATAGGCTAACTATATCCCCTACTCAATATAAACAAGATATTAAAGACTGATCTATTATTTAATGTCATCCTCAAACAGGTGATAAAAATCTTGTGAAATACACATTTTATGAGTTCTTCAGGGATTAGTAATTTCCACCAGAATCTATAATGAGTTGCTCGTTTAATTACTATTTTACAATCTTGGCAATCATTTAAAAAACAATGAATACGTAATTAGTATCTTGAAATTAATTTCTTAACATGCTAGGGATGCTAAATATTTTCATGAACTATGTGTTGACTCACTTTAACCAATAAAAACTATAGTGGTAGTGGAGGAAACTCAGGTAAGGATATCTAAATTTTAAGGCATATTAAAAAGCAAATAATCATGATAGCAACACTATTTTTTTGGATAACAAAACACTGTTTTAACTGTCAGCTATATGAAAATTTGCTCTCAATCTAAAAAAAAAAAAATTGGCTTTAGGGGAAACATTTTGTATTGGGATGCATCCATTTTAATTTTGTACCTGAGTCTACATTAGCCAAATTCTAGAATTCTGGCATAAAGCTCAATAGTTCATGCCATAGATAAGACTTTGAACATTTGCATCTTTATATGTATAGCATCATTATTGTATATAGAACATAACAGTTTTACAATTTAATTTAAATATGGGTAGGACAATATTGGAGTCTCTGTCCTAAGAGCTTACAGTCTGATTCTGAATAACAATTGTCAAGACATTCAAGAGCATACTATATGTCACAAAATTTTATATAATAATAATATATATTGCAGTTAGCAAGGTAAAAACATATCGCAGCTTTGGGGCTCCAGCTTTTTCGCATTTACTGAAATAATAGTTAAGTAGCAGTGGTCTTAACATCGCTGCTGCTTAACCTCTCTTTCACCTAAAATGCGGCCGATTGAAATCATCCTGATCCAATCGGATGGGGATGATTGAAAGCCCCTGCTTATGGCCGATAGGATGCCAGTGAGCAGGGGGGGTGACACTGCACAAGCAAAGGCAGCAAAGTCCAGTGGACATGTCCATTTCCGCCCAATCTTTAATAAATGGAGCCTATTGAGTTAATATAACTGTCTAAATTCAGGCTTTGTAACAACTATATAAACTTAGGTGCCTTGTGGTGTCCCACTACACAGATGTTGAAGGGTTAATAATTTAACCCTTGAGTTATTTGGGTACTGTGCTGCAAAGGTATTCTTCCTATGCTAATGATGTAGGGGGAAAGGGAGGTAATGAGGAGCTTGATAAAGCAGTACGGTTAAATTATACTGTTAGTATTTTATGTAGTTGTTTTGGGGTTGATCTGTATAGGCAATGTTATTTAGACCATAAATGGGCATGGTTCTGCTGCAAAGTATTGCTGGAACCTTTTTAAAAATGTTATGAGACACTACTGCTTAAATCAAAGCTATTAAAAGTTTGCTTTTATGAACTCTCTATTCTCTGGTATATACATACATTTCCACTAACTGTCTTTGTTATATTTAGATATTAAAGAACTCTGTGGGTGAAATTCCATAAGCAATATGATTTCAACCCACGTCTACAAAAATATGGACATAATCCTAAAACGTCTTCCAGTACATGATGATATAAAAAAAATATTCTATTCTGACTATTGTGTTTTAGTTTAATGTTTGGTATCTATTGAGGTTGCTTTCAAAGTGACCTTTAGAGAATAATACAATACACTTTTTGTGAAGTTTCTTAAAAATAAATCTAATCTGCCATGATTACATCTTGCTTTCTCTTCCTTATGCACAATGGGCCAGATTACAAGTGGAGCGTTTATTAACGCCCCAGCTTGAGTGTTCATTTTTCTAGACGTAAGCTTTTTTGTTCGTCGGGCTGCCCTCATATTATGAGTTGAAAGTAAACTATTTGGCTTGCGTGCTAACCAGACAAGTGCAATAACCCAAACCTAAAATATCACATGCATTTTTTCCCCCATTCAATGGAGAAAAAAAGTGGAAAATAAACACCCCAATCTTGAGAAAACCTGACATACATTCATATCCATATTTAGAGATGTATATGTATGCAAAACTAAATGTTAAACAATGTTAAAGCCCTTTGCCTGACTTTTTTTCGAACACCTGAGATCTCATATCTTTAAAACTTATAACTTTTGTGTGCAATATATTTTTTTTAAATCATTTTTATTAGATAGCATTATGAGTGTAACTATACTTTCTAATGTATTTTTTATGTGTTTTGTGACACTTTTTAGTTTTGAGAAACAGTTAACCAGAGCTCTGTGAAAATATGTATTTATGCATTTATATGTGTACAGGGAGTGCAGAATTATTAGGCAAGTTGTATTTTTGAGGATTAATTTTATTATTGAACAACAACCATGTTCTCAATGAACCCAAAAAACTCATTAATATCAAACCGGATTATTTTTGAAGTAGTTTTTAGTTTGTTTTTAGTTATAGCTATTTTAGGGGGATATCTGTGTGTGCAGGTGACTATTACTGTGCATAATTATTAGGCAACTTAACAAAAAACAAATATATACCCATTTCAATTATTTATTTTTATCAGTGAAACCAATATAACATCTCAACATTCACAAATATACATTTCTGACATTCAAAAACAAAACAAAAACAAATCAGTGACCAATATAGCCACCTTTCTTTGCAAGGACACTCAAAAGCCTGCCATCCATGGATTCTGTCAGTGTTTTCATCTGTTCACCATCAACATTGCGTGCAGCAGCAACCACAGCCTCACAGACACTGTTCAGAGAGGTGTACTGTTTTCCCTCCTTGTAAATCTCACATTTGATGATGGATCACAGGTTCTCAATGGGGTTCAGATCAGGTGAACAAGGAGGCCATGTCATTAGATTTTCTTCTTTTATACCCTTTCTTGCCAGCCACGCTGTGGAGTACTTGGACGCGTGTGATGGAGCATTGTCCTGCATGAAAATCATGTTTTTCTTGAAGGATGCAGACTTCTTCCTGTACCACTGCTTGAAGAAGGTGTCTTCCAGAAACTGGCAGTAGGACTGGGAGTTGAGCTTGACTCCATCCTCAACCCGAAAAGGCCCCACAAGCTCATCTTTGATGATACCAGCCCAAACCAGTACTCCACCTCCACCTTGCTGGCGTCTGAGTCGGACTGGAGCTCTCTGCCCTTTACCAATGCAGCCACGGGCCCATCCATCTGGCCCATCAAGACTCACTCTCATTTCATCAGTCCATAAAACCTTCGAAAAATCAGTCTTGAGATATTTCTTGGCCCAGTCTTGACGTTTCAGCTTGTGTGTCTTGTTCAGTGGTGGTCGTCTTTCAGCCTTTCTTACCTTGGCCATGTCTCTGAGTATTGCACACCTTGTGCTTTTGGGCACTCCAGTGATGTTGCAGCTCTGAAATATGGCCAAACTGGTGGCAAGTGGCATCTTGGCAGCTGCACACTTGACTTTTCTCAGTTCATGGGCAGTTATTTTGCGCCTTGGTTTTTCCACACGCTTCTTGCGACCCTGTTGACTATTTTGAATGAAACGCTTGATTGTTCGATGATCACGCTTCAGAAGCTTTGCAATTTTAAGAGTGCTGCATCCCTCTGCAAGATATCTCACTATTTTTGACTTTTCTGAGCCTGTCAAGTCCTTCTTTTGACCCATTTTGCCAAAAGGAAAGGAAGTTGCCTAATAATTATGCACACCTGATATAGGGTGTTGATGTCATTAGACCACACCCCTTCTCATTACAGAGATGCACATCACCTAATATGCTTAATTGGTAGTAGGCTTTCGAGCCTATACAGCTTGGAGTAAGACAACATGCATAAAGAGGATGATGTGGTCAAAATACTAATTTGCCTAATAATTCTGCACTCCCTGTATATACGTATTAACAGACGTATATACACATATAAACACATAAATACATATATCTCTGAGGAAGCGCATGTGTGCATGCGCGAAATATGTCAGATAGTCAGAGCTGCACCTCTTGTCTATCACCTGTATGAATAAACTCTGTTGGCACTGGCTACCTGTCCAGATCTGTCGTCTTTTTTTCTGTCTATATACATATATAGACATATATACAAGTGCATTGGAGCCCTTTGCAGTTAAGTAGCTGAAAACATGTAAAATCATATGTATGCAATATTAATATTTAATCAAGTGTTTAACTATGTATTTACTGTAAATATTTCACATTCCAACGTTCTTTACGCACTCCATTGAAGTATATGGGAGAATAAGTTAACACAGTCGCAATATTCTACGTTCTGCTTTTTACATGTGTTGGGTTAAAGCACGACCTTTCAACTACAATGCAATCTGGAGTGATAAATAGTGCTCCATATGTAATCTAGCCTAAAAGCGGGCATATTTCAGTGTGATATCTATATTTATGACAGTGACCTTATTCTGTCAATGCTATCACAGATTGGTGCTTTTAGAACACCACATTTCAAATTAATGATTATTTTTAGATTTTTCTTGTATTATATACTATTTATAGTACTTTAGATCATCATTACCCATTTCCTATATTTGCAGTGAGAGCTTATTTTGACTGAAAATGATGTTGTAATAGCATCAAATATGGATACATTTTGGCAGACCAATTCTCACTAGTTTCTTGTACATTGGATGTGTAAACATAGCTACATTGTGTCAACAGCAAAAACCATTAACAAATATTACCCTTTAATTTACCAACTGCTTCTTGTATTTATCTAGAAGTACTTGTATTTATTGAATTGCAAATACATAGAGAAGCCCTCAGTTGTGTCATACTCAGTCCCCTGTTTTGCCATATAATCCAAATATGTCCATGTAAACTGCACTTTATTAACTCTAAATAAATATTTGAAAACAAGTTAGAAAGACAAAATTGGCATGAGGTCCATTTTTCCAGCTGTCACATTTGCGTTTGCAAAGCTTTGTGATATCATTGCCAAACAGAGGTCCCATTACACTGCTTCAAATTAAACTCTTTTTGAATGAAAGGCCAGAACATAATTTATGGAATTGAACTAAAAACTTGTACAACAGCACTGCGGCTTAGACAATAAATTATAATTATTTGGCATATTTTGTTTTATCCGTTAAAGGGCCAATAACTAATAAGGCTTAATAGGGCTGACCCTAGGGTTTCATGCACTGTAAGACTGCACTGATGCCCTAAGGTGGGATTAAGAAGTTGCCCTGCACTAGTGCCTGGAGTAACTGCAACACACATGGGGTTCAAAGGCTTTATTTGGGGAGACACATGGACCCCATACAGCCCACATTCACCTCCCTACATGATGCCCCTGCATGGACCAGCATTTGATGCACACAAACCCTTGGCACTCACACTCAAAGGTCAGTGTCTTCTTGCTACTGCTGCTACGGATGTTGTCTGTGCCCAAGTCACACTGACACAGATGTTGGGACCTAGTTGCGTACAGCAACTAATCTCAGCATCAGGGTGGTAAACAGAGGCAGGGATGGAGGAAGAAAAGGGGGAGGAGTGGATTATAGGAGGAGAAGTCACATAAAAAGTAAGTCTGAAGCTGCTTCTGTCCCCTCTGTGCTCCCTGAGGTTCCTGAATGTAAGTAGTCCATAGCCTATTGGCATCCCCAGCATTCAGGCCAGGTCCATAGTTTAATGTTGTGGCCAGAGATTTGCACAACCAGCAAAAATTGCCCTTTCCATTCAGTTTTTGTTTGGCTGGGAGCCTTAAAGGAACAATTTAGTGCAAAAATGACATGCTCTAATTTATCAATGTTTGGCGGACATGATACGCTGTAGCATATCATGTCCGCCAGACATTGCTGAATGCCGACAGTGAACTGCTTGCCGCTAGCAGGTGGTGTCAATCAGCCCGATTGTATAGGATTGTTAGGTTGTAAGTCCTTTCCTATGATATCTTGTTTCCAATCTTTTTACATTTTTACTCCTTCTGTTAACATAATATTTGGGTGCAAAACAAAAAGCCAAAAACTACCAGATGGTGTTTTTTTTCCCCAGCAACTGTTTAACGGCTATCAGCCAGATGAAAATTAATAAAACCAACAATATAAAGACAGAGTTTTTTGTTTTAAAATAACATCTGACCTTAAAAAATAATAAATAACAAGCAAAAGAGCTAATATTTTTTCACCATATATATCTTTATTTTATCAATGGTGCATCGACATATAAAAATTAAAACAGAATTGCTAATTATACCTTCATAAGTACAATATATTTAATAACCTTAGTTATGTTTAATGATCAGATTTGTGTGCTTGGTTAAATAAACAATAGTTTGAGGTTTTAATACTATACAACATAAAAGTAATGGGTGCTTTTTGACTAATTGTTGGTCACTTGAAAAAGCAATGGAGGGTGACTTTATGCCTTGCAATTTTCTATCCACACAACTCTCTAAATAGCTGCAAAGGATCATTTATCTATAGTCAAGTGATAAAAATGAGCCTGAGCTGAACATTACAAGTTGAACCTAACCAAATAAGAGATTTTGCAAGCGTTAGCAATTATAGCTACTTTAACATGGTAACAGAAACAGAAGGGACCGGCAACCCATCAATACAGAAATATTAAGAGCTGTCGTTTCCACAGCAGCTGTTGCAATGACAAGTTAAAATGCAATAGGACAATATGTATGTGATTTAAGGAACAATACGTTCACTACTTCTAATTGCTCTCAGGATTTGAATTGGTAAAGCCATAAGACGTTCAACAAAAGGCTCTGTGCAGGTAGGACTATAAAACTTAATTATTTCTTACAAAGCAAGCCATTCTATTTAGAATTAAAGAAAGCTACGAGCAATAAAGATGATGCCATTATCAATTAGTCTTCTGCACACATAATTAGACTTGCAGAGATAAAGAAGCCTGTAAATTTAATGACGGATCCCATATTTTTGCCTCAGTTTAATACTCTGTGCAAATTACATTGGAAGACCTTGTGCTACTTAGAACCACTTAGACTGCACAAATGACACCATTTAGATACATATAGCTAGCACCTAACATGAAATCTAAAAATAATTCTAACAAAATATTCAGTTAGTTAAAGGGACACTGTACCCAAAATTTTTCTTTTGTGATTCAGATAGAGCATGCAATTTGAAGCAACTTTCTAATGTACTCCTATTATCAAATGTTCTTCATTCTCTTGGTATGTTTATTTGAAAAACAAGAATTTAAGTTTAGATGCCGGCCCATTTTTGGTGAACAACCTGGGTTGTCCTTGCTGATTGGGCAGCACCAATAAACAATTGCTGTCCATGGTTCTGAACCACAAATTTGCTGGCTCCTCAGCTTAGATGCCTTCTTTTTCAAATAAAGATATCAAGAGAACGAAGAAAAATTGATAATAGAAGTAAATTAGAAAGTTGCTTAAAATTGCAGGCTCTATCTGAATCACAAAAGAAAAAATTTGGGTACAGTGTCCCTTTAAGGCTAAGAATGTGCAGTGACCCAAAAATGTTAGAAACACGTATAAATTAGCAAGAAGGTTTTTGTTTTTACATATCTAAGGCAAATGGTTTGTACATTGCAATCTTGAGGTCAAAATTCAATTTAGTAATTGTGTAGATTAATTTTCAGCTGGTATTGATTAGCAGTAACTATTGGCTACTTCCAAATGTTTGTTAATCAGTAGCTAAGGACAAAATGCTAAGGGTAGGTATTTAATTTGAACATCCAAGAGAAAGGAAATACTATACATCCGGAGTGTTTATCTAGCAGTGCTGACTCCCTTGATTGTCCGGCAAAGTCCACCAAGAATGTCCTACATGTGTAGACCAAGAAAGCATGATACACATACAGGCTAGTAGCATTTGTGAGTAAGGTGGAAGTCTTTCTTATATTGGTCTATACCTATAAAAGATTTAAACAGTTGAAAAGGGAGGGAGGATCTGAAAGATTGTGGCAGAAAATTCCACTGGGGAAACACAAGAGACGATCTAAAGGAGGCAGAGAAAGGTGGTGGTTATGGGAACTGTCTGTCATAGGTTAGAGGCAGAATAAAGGCAAGGTTTATAGTTTTGAAGTCAAATTTAAAAAAAAACCTGGTGATTTGTAACAAACAGAGTTTCAATCAGTATGGAATTATTATTTTTTTTAAGAGTTTGCTTCCTGCACTGATAGCGTTCCTTATGAGTTCTTTATCAGCCATGTCTTTAGGAACTCTAAGGCTATGCTTCCTTTTGAATTTAAAGGGACAGTAAAGATATTGAGATTTTTATATAAGATATTTAGTTGTGTGTAATTAAATAACTTTGCAATAAACGTTCATTGTTTATTTTGCCCACCTTTCATGTCATTTAGCTCTGAAAATTGTAATTGTTTTTTATCAGATAACAGCTGCAAAACAATACAGTTTATACTAACATATTGACTGTCGCTGACATTATCAGCTGTAGCCTGGATTGTCTCCTCCAAATAAGGCAAGTAGTAGATGTGGAAAAAATATTACAACAAACAAGATATTAATTTGTTTTTAAAATATTAAGATTTGGCTCATATGTTATTCTATAGCAAGCAACATAAATGCCCTGTGTAGTGTCCCTTTAAGTGTTCAATATCACTTAGAACTAGAAATAGTATTCTGGTAACTGCCCAGGTTACTTTTGTTTTCACTATGTCTTACAATTTTTTGTTCCACACCAGGCCCGGACTGGCCATAGGGCAAACATAATCATTCAGGCCCGGCTGGACTAAATTTGGGATCGGATCATCAATCTGAGAGAGCAGAGGTCAGAGCCAGAGGACCGTTTTTACTAGGAGGCCGGCCCATTGTTATTTCTCCGCTGCCATTTTGGGGAGGACTCGAGCATGTCATTCATGCGCCAGCGCACACAATTTCCTCTTGGTGCCGGGCGGGAAAAGAACTACAGGCTGAGGCTCAGGTCAGGCAGGCGGCAGCTGCAGCAGAAGCAGAGAGACACACACTCACAGTCACAGCACTGAACACTGCGACAGAACAACAGGTAAGGTAGGTTGCGTTTTTGTTAAACAAATATTGCTGGGCTGGCAAGCCTGGCAATGATCATTGATCTTATCTATGTTTGTTAAATTAGGCTAGCAAGACTACACAGCAGCAGCGTGACTACAGGCGTTCGCAGGGGCTGCCTGACATTTTGGGGGGCTGCTGTGAGTTACAGTCACTATAGACACAAAATCTGGAGTAGAGCCTGGTAAGAATCACTTTCACATATAAGGGGAGAGCAGGCTTTAATATGCACTATGCTTTTAATGTAGGTATTGCATTTTGCTTCTTTATTGACTTGGGGAATGCCCCCTTTCCCCCCACACCCCTACCACCTGTTATCTTTTGTGTGTTGCCTTTATTTATTATTTCTGTTTTGTGAGGTGAAGCGGCTGAACACTCCCAGATCCATATGCAGCTCACTAATGAGCTTTTCAAGCTGTGTCTCCTAGTTCTACATATAATAAGGGGAAAGAGAGTTCTGTAGGTGCTATGTTGGCTGTGATGAAAAGGGTTAACTAGAGGTGCTGTGTTTAAAGGTTTCACTTGAGAGTTATCCTTGTGGTGCTATGTATAAAAGAAAGTCCTAGAGGTGATATATAATAAAAGGATGTCCTTCAGATGCTGTGTGTATGTGTATATATATATATACACACACTTATTTTGTATCATTATAACTTACTGTCTATATTAAAAAAAATACCTGACTATATTCTATTTTTAAACAGTCATATTATTATTTAGTTGTTATACCTCTGCCACTAGGTTGTACTTGCCCACCCAGACCAAACTTTTCTAGTCCGCCTATATATATATATATATATATATATATATATATATATATATATATATATATATATATATATATATATATATATATATATATATACTGTGTATATATATATATATATGTGTGTGTGTGTGAATGCTTTGTAGTGTGTCTGCATGTACTGTATGTGAATGCTGTGTAGTGTGTTGTGTGCCTGCATGTATGTGAATGCTGTGTGTGTTGTGTGCCTGCATGTATGTGAATGCTGTGTGTGTGTTGTGTGCCTGCATGTAGGTGAATGCTGTGTGTTTTGTATGCCTGCATGTATGTGAATGCTGTGTAGTGTGTGTTGTGTGCGTGCATGTATGTGAATGCTGTGTAGTGTGTGTGTTGTGCATCTGTATGTATGTGAATGCTGTGTGTGTTGTGCGTCTGCATGTATGTAAATACTGTTTTCTATTGTGTGACTGTGTTGCGTGCCTGCATGTATGTGAATGCTGTGTAGTGTGTGTGTGTTGCGTGCCTGCATGTATGTGAATGCTGTGTAGTGTGTGTGTGTTGTGTGCCTGCATGTATGTAAATGATGTGTACTGTCTGAATGTTGTGTGGCTGCATGTATGTGAATGCTGTGTAGCGTGTGTGTTGTGTATGTTGTGTGCCTGCATGTATGTGCATAAGAAATAGTGAGCAGGGGGGGAGGGGTAGTGGGCCTTTTCGCCCAGAAATGCCCGGGCCTTTTTTTGGTCCCAGTCCGGCCCTGTTCCACACAAGAATCTACCAGTTCTTTCTTAGTAAGTATTTTGTGTTAGGCATCAAACATAAATCAAAAATGAATTATGCACTTGCGAATACATTGGTTGTTGCATCAAATGATAGAACTAATGTTCCAAAAGAAATTTGATTTATTATTCAAATGTATCTATAGAATGAATGTTAAAATTTGAACATCTGTGAGAACCAACATTTGAATTCAATATTTGAATGTAACATTTAATGTCCAAATATTACTTTCATTGAAGGGAAACCTAATATCTGTCTGGAAAACAAATTTCAAAATGTTTGGAAAATGTTCAACATCATTTTAGATGGCAGCTAAGGTTTGTTAATTTTAATGAATGTGCCAAAACAACATTCATATCTATTTAGAATGTAAAAAGCGGGAAAAGTATAAAAATATTTATTGCAGTATAATTTGATCTGTGAGTGATGGCACCATTTACAGCTACCTTTTCACTAAATCCAGCCCTGTTTTCTCCACTGATTTTATATGTATTTCTTTTCTATCACTATCTAAATTCTGATCTAACTAAGAAGATATTTAAACATTGTAAGTATTTAAACATAATTATAGATCATAAACTCTTTTTTGCTTATACTTTAGAAAAAAAAGAAAGAAACACTATTGTTCACAAAACCCTGTCAGATTTGCAATTTCAAATGCTCACCTGCTAAATACCAGTAGTTCAGCAGGTAGCAAGTATAGTGCAGCCAACCCATAAGATTTTTAAATTGGCTGTATTGCTCGTGCTGAGGGCTGGGGTCAGAATATATAGTGCTACTTTGAGGAGAAAGAAAGTTAAAAACATTTAAAGGGGGTTTCTTTTTTCTTCATATTATGTATTAGATATAAAGGAGATCTAAAGAAAAAATATTAGCAATCAGCAAGATTACGAGTTTTGAGCGCTATAGGGAAATTAACGTTAATTCACCTCCCTATTGTGCTGCTATTATAAGTTTGTAAAAAGTAGGCTTGTGCAGGCGATATGGTGGCGTTGAGCTCCATACCGCACCGAAATACAAGCCCTGCTTTGACGTGCTCGTGCATGATTTCCCCATAGACATCAATGGGGAGAGCCGTCAAAAAAGAAGCCTAACACCTGTGAAACAAAAGCTCCGTAACGCAGCCTCATTGATGTCTATGGGGAAAGAAAAAGTTATGTTTAAACCTAACACCCTAACATAAAAACCACATCTAAACACCCCTAATCTGCTGCCCCTAACATCGCCGCCACCTACATTACAGTTATTAACCCCTAATCTGCTGCCCCTAACATCACCGCCACGTACATAAATTATTAACCTCTAATCTGCCAAACCTAACATCACAGCCACCTACATTACAGTTATTAACCCTAATCTGCCTCCCCTAACATCGCTGCCAACTTCCTACACTTATTAACCCCTAATCTGCTGCCCCCAATGTCGCTGCCACTATACTAAAGTTATTAACCCCTAAATCCCTAAACCTCTGGCCTCCCACATGACTAAAACTACATAAATATATTAACCCCTAAACCTAACCCTAATGTAACCTTAAGCATAAGTCTAACCCTAACACTCCCTAACTTAAATATAATTAAAATAAAGCTAAATAAACCTTACAATTATTACCTAAATAATACCTATTTAAAACTAAATACAAACTTACCTTTTAAAAAAACCCTAAGCTAGCTACAAAATAACTAAAAGTTATATTTTTTTAAATATATTTTTTTATTGAGGTTTTACAGAACAAACACATAACAGTAATCAATCGCCTGTTAACAACATAGATACAAAATACAATTAAAATTGAGTAGGTTATTCCAAAAATTGTAACATATACAAAAGTAGGCTAATGAAACCTCGATTTTATAATAGGTAGCGTATATGACTGACAAGTTAGAAACCGACTCTCAGGCCATACGGCCTCTGAAACTAGAAGAAAACTGGTGGACAGATAAATATCTTTTTTATGAGTTAGATGTGAGGGGGGGTATATTCAGCGGGTAAGCACCGCTAGTCAAATATGGGGGGAGTGTGCAAGGGCGGAGCCAGATAAAAAAGCAACATAAAGAATGTGATGGGACCTCTAAGAAAGTTTCCGAAGAGTTAGGGGTAGATCCAAAGGTCAACACAGAACATATGTTATTTGGCATCTAGGAGTACCAGTGTACATAAAAGAATTTAAGTATTAGGGGAAGTCCGGAATACAAGTTAATATTGTACATATGGGGTGAATAATCTATTGAAAGATTATAGAAGCAGCTTATACTGACTACCAAGCTTAGAGGGTGTAGGAAGGTATGTTAAAAAGACTGGTTTGAAATTAAAGAAACATGTCTTGAGGATTGGGCTAAAGATAACTGTTATAGTGTAGATTAGAGTAAGATGTCGATGCTAACTAGCATCTATGCCATACAAAATAAAATTATTGCGAAGTATAATATCTACAGAAATAGCCATACCAATAATATACGACGCTAGCAATCATAACAATAATAGAGTGCAGAGGATACTCAAACCTGGTCCTTAAGAGAGTTAAATGTATTAGGCTTCAGAATATTTCCATCAATCTGGTACCTTTATATTAAAATACATTATAGGTTTGTTATATTTACCTGGAATTATCCTAATACAAAATAGGTCTTATTGTAATAGAAAGGTGGGACACAAGTTGGGCGTTTCGGTATATCTGGTATAGGACATCATTAAATATCTGTATGTGTATATATAATTAAACTCACCAACAACTCTAGGCTGCCTAGTTTTTTGAATGCCAAGAATTAAACAGTCACCTTCCATACAGTATCATATTCATTTGGTATAAATATAATATGTTAACACTATACAAAGAATAAAGAATACCCCACTGTGTTGAGACAGTAAATCCATAAGGAAATTGTGCATTTCTTTACATACCCACTTAGCAAAAACCTATAACTTTAGACATAAAGTATATAATCAAGATTTAGATGGACTTAGAAGAAGTAGAAAATAACTAAACAGTAGTATAATATGACGGCTATAATCTAACTATGGTAGTGTAAAGCAACATGTAGTATGATAGATTGTACATCAGTAGCATACATGACCAGTTTTTCCGGAAATTTACAAGTGCATGAAATAATGGACAGTGGTGTCTAATAAACATTGAGGTCCAATGACTACAAAACAAACCATTATTGAACTGCAGCATATAGTATATAGAAAGAGGGAATGAGAAGAGAGATCAGGTCCCATTACTAATAGGAGGATGTGTGTATTATAAGTTGCACTGAATGCTGCGTGTCTTACTAAATGTTATTAGTATAGAGTAAACCTACCTAGTTTAGGAGCCCCAGTTTGCTGGTTACTAGCAATAAGATTACAGCCTATATGTATTATTCAGTATCATCTCAGATATACATAAGTTAATATATAACAACGCAGTGTTAAAGGAGCTGACATTATACTAATGTACAATAGCTAGTTAATATAATACAGCATATATACCAACTGAGGCTATAGTATATTAGAATGCACCATTGACGTGTTGAGCTCTAAAACAGTATGTTAGTGATACAGTAACAATCACATAAAATCAATACTGTTTAATGTGGCATTTTGCTATATATAAGACCTTTTATGTAACTAGTTAATATAGCAGTATAAACAGTTTAGTGCTAGCACCAATGCTACTGGACATTTATGGGTAATAGCGCCATCCTGAACAATGACATACATACAGATAATGCATGTAATTGCAGTGCAATGAAAAGTTCCACTGTAGAAACATACATTTAAAACTAGCATATAAATGGTTTCAGCAAGTACTTTAATAAGTAGGTGCCATATTAAAGTATATATCAAAATATGAAGACTCACAGGGGTTTTTGGAACATTTCAAACACCTAAGCCAATGTGTAAGACACATAAAAGAAAAAAAAAAAAGAATAAAATAGAATAACGCCAAATTGGTTAAACAATAAAATAGTATAGCGTTACAGTGGATCCAGTTACTCATCAAAAGTTCAGCCTATACCCAGCTTCAGCTGATATCTGTCCCGAAGAACATAAAGGAGCTCTCTCAGTGACCAGGGCTCTGCAGATATAATGCCCGGTCTATAGCCGTCCATGTCCACTGGCCCGAGACACAAGGTCTCCTCAGCTAAACAAATGTAATCAGGACTCTGCACCACAACATCGCAAGCAGGACTCGAAAAAAGAAGAACTTCAGGCATCCAAGCTCCACTCCGTGAAAGCGGCCAAAGTGTAAGTCCTGGGTCCTCTCCGCTCCAATCGATCCACTCTCCGCTGTCAAGGAACGAGTGGTGCGTCTCCACTACTGTGAGGTAGGGTCTAGGCCTAGATAGCTGATGGAGCTCCAAATGCTGTGGGGCCTGACTTGGTGATATCGCACCGCTCGCTGCAGGAACTGTACAGTCCAAAAGGAGTGGGTCACAGTGAGTCTGCGATGGGACACCGCAGCTATTCATGGTAAGTATCGAGGGGTTTTGTGGTTGTTGCGGCGTCATCAGCAGGCATTTCAGAGGCAATTCCATCTGCGTATCTCCAAGCTCACTGCTAGTTGGTGGGTTGCAGGTCTTTCCCTTCAATGTTGACTGTAAGGAATCTGATAGATCCGAAAAGAAGTTAGCCATCTGCCAGGCCAAAATCCTTTAGCATGGCGAGTATTTGCTCGCGATCTTCTTCCATTTTGAGAGCAGTTTGAGGTTTAGGTTTCATCCCAATAGGCTTTGAACCAATAGTAGTGGTGGAAGGGCTACTGATTTTACCATTCTCAGTGCGATGAATCTCTACTGGGGATGTTATTAAACATTGAGTTAGCTGCATCATTGCTCACAGATCAAGATTCCTTTAGGTATAGACCAGTTAGCAATAGTCCACATATAAAATTAGTTAGGGTTTGTACTGAAAAGAAGCAGATTTTGGATCAAGGCCTAGGAGCTCAAAAATTATGCGTCTGCCTGCCTCGGCTGTTGGCTCCGCCCCCCCCCCCCCAACTAATATTTATATTGTAGCTATCTTAGGTTTTAATTTTATTTCACTTGTAAGTTTGTATTTATTTTAACTAGGTAGATTAGTTAGTAAATAGGTATTAACTATTTACTAACTACCTAGTTAAAATAAATACAAATTTACCTGTAATAAAACCTGACCTGCCTTACAATAAAACCTAACATTACAATCAAATCAAATAAATTAAATTAATCAAATACAATTATCTAAATAAAAAAAAAAATACACTAAATTACACAAAATAAAAAACGAAATTATAAAAAAAAAAACAGCTAGCTTAGTTTTTTTCATAGGTAAGTTTGTATTTAGTTTTAAATAGGAATTATTTAGGTAATAATTGTAAGGTTTATTTAGCTTTATTTTAATTATATTTAAGTTAGGGGGTGTTAGGGTTAGGCTTATGCTTAGGGTTACGTTAGGGTTAGGGGTTATTATAGTTATGTAGTGATGTGGGAGGCCAGAGGTTTAGAAGTTAATAGTTTAATTTAGTATATTTCGTTGTGAGGGCTTGCGTTTTAGTGGTTAATAGGTTTATTATAGTGGCGGTGTGGGCGGACGGCAGATTAGGGGTTAATAATATTTAAGATGTGTTTGAAATGTGGGAGGGTGGTGGTTTAGGGGTTAATAGGTTTATTATAGTGGCGACGATGTCGGGGAGTGGTGGAAGAGGGATTAATACATTTTAATAGTGGCGGCGATGTCCGGAGCAGCAGATTAGGGGTTAATAATTTTATTTTAGTATTTGTGATGCGGGAGGGCCTCGTTTTAGGGGTTAATAGGTAGTTTATGGGTGTTAGCATACTTTTTAACACTTTAGTTATGACTTTTATGCTACAGCTTTGTAACGTAAAACTCATAACTACTGACGTTCGATGGCGGTACGAATCTTGTGGTTAAAGAGTGTACCCTCACTTTTTGGCCTCCCAGGCAAACTCGTAATACCGCCGTTATCGAAGTCCTATTGAAAAAGGACTTTTTTTAAAAGTGCGGTACTGACGTTGTGTGACGGCCAAAAAGGTGTGCGGTATACCTATACCTACAAGACTTGTAATAGCAGCGGTAGGGAAAAAGCAGCGTTATGAAGCATAATGCTGCTTTTTCACTCATAACGTCATACTCGTAATCTAGCTGATTATTAGTTGTACAACTGGCAGAAAAATATAGCTAACGACATTTTTTTTCTTGTCGATTATGGTAAATTGTGGTCAATAAACAAAGGGCTGACAAGGCACAAAATGTGTGTGATGTGTCTTGTGGTGTGTACTTGAGCATATTATGGGCCAGATTACGAGGGGTTTATCACGGGTGTTTACGCTCGTTGGGTTTACCACTAGCATTATGAGTTGAAAGCAAACGCGATCACTTGAGCGCAATTGCAATTTACGCTGGAATGATTACCGCTTCCTCAGTGCTCTAGTAAACCTTTTCGCAAAACAAAAAAGTGTCACACATCTAGCAAAGTAGTGAATACAATCTATGGAATTATGTAGCAATTGGATAGTCTTTCTGTCCACTGAGGACCCCTCTTTTCAGAATTAGAAAGATATATTTTTTATAATAATAATGACTTAAAGTGATGGTAAATTCCTAGCATTTTTTAAATGCTATGATTTACCAGTGCAACAAATAAAGGGGAATTTCAGTCATGAAGCGTAAAATACTTGCTGAAAGTTCCTTTATTTGTCTGCAGTGTATGCCGCGCTGAGCCCCTCAGGTAACCCACATCAGAACACTTTTTTTCAGTGAGGTGATCTTAGCCAATAGCATGCTAGCTATCCGGCATAATGCCAGCTGGGCTGCATGGCTATTGGCTAAGAGGTGGAAACGTCACCTCATTGAAAAAAATAACGTTCTGCTGCAGGCGGCCTGAGGTGCTCAGCACAGCATACGCTACAGGTAAATAAAGGAACTGTCAGCATGAAGTATTTTATACTTCATGGCTGAAAGCCCCTTTATTTGTTGCACTGGTAAATCCTAGAGTTTCAAACACGCTAGGATTTCCTATCACTTTAATAAAAAAACAACACATTTATAAAATATTATATAATAGTATGTATGTACTACATGATAAATATCCACATTAAGAATCACAGCATTTCAAACTGTTTACATGTTAACAAATGTAAGTTTATTGAAGAGGCGTGTTATTTTTAAAATCTGTATTTGCTCTTCTATAGGATCATAAGTCAACATTTTTATCTACTTACTAAGAAATTACTTTCTTTTTTTTTTTGCATTTGACATTTTTCCATTTCTGAGATTACAGTGGTAGTCATAGGGGAGTGGTGGTTTAGCTAATCTAATCTCCTCAGAAGTAGATTAATTAATTTTTACATGCCATGAGATAAGGTCATGATGCGATATTCAAAGGCTTAAGATAACTTGGGATGTAGGAGAATTTGCTTGATATACAATAGGACAGAAAAAAGGAGAAAGGAATATTTCCTTCTCATTAGTTTTTTTCCCCCTTAAATACCCAGACAGCTCACAATGCTCATTAGCCAAATGGATTGCTGCCTTTCTTTGAGCAATTGCACAAACCTCACTAGACTCCAACAGCTAATTATATAAAAATTTAGATTGGCTCTTCAATAAAGAGAATCATTTTTGATGCCATCTTTTATTTAATATTTAATGTCATTGCTTAATCACAAAATGATTAGCAGTACAGTAGATATAACCTCTGTTTTTACTTTGGCATGCTATGTTAAACAAATTATGTAAATTCTGACAGATTACCAACAAAGGGAAGTAATGTAAATATATTATAAGGTCACATTTAAGAATCTGGTCACAGAAAAAAAATACATTACAAACATAGAAACTGGAAACAAAATATGTAGGATTGTTTTCTGTATGGATACGTTTTGCTATGTGTTCCAAGAAATTAAAGGGGTAGTGAAGTAAAAATGAATCTTAATTTAACTAGATAGAGTATGAAATTTTAAACAACTTTCCAATTTACAAATATCACCAATTTAGTTCTGTTGGTATTCTCTGTTAAAGTAGAGTGACCATATTGCCGCTTTAAAAAGGGACACATATGAAAAATACATATGTCAGGGTTGTTTCCAGGGCTGTTAAAAGAAATGTTTTGTATAAGAACCCTGACATATGTATTTTTCATATGTGTCCCTTTTTAAAGCGGCAACATGGTCACACTATTTTAAAGAGCAGTCCTAGGTGGGCCCAGGAGTGTGCACGTGTCTTTAACCATTTGGATGCACCATTGTTTATAGTAGTCTCATAATGTATAGCAGAGCAGTCAGTGTGACCATTTAATGCCCGTGACAACCAGGGATACTGCCAAGTCCCTATATATCAAAATGTCACTGTAAATGATCCACGGCACCTTAGTTAAAAAGCTTCACTTTATTTCAGACAAATAAAATACAAGCTGTGATGTTTCGGGTGATAATTAAGGGTAAAACGTCACAGCTTGGTTTTTATCTGTCTGAAATAAAGTGAAGTTTTTTAACTAAAGTGTACATTATACACTTATACATTATATTATACAATGTTGCAAATACTGCTGTCATAGACAGCTAAAGACACGTGCATGTACTAAAGACACATGCATGCTCATAATCATGAATATTTAATTTTGGCTTTATTGTCCCTTTAAAGAAAGCTGAAATTTCAAAATTGCTTTACCTTCAGAGGTGGACTGGGCCAGGGCCCAGGGCTGCTTTACCTAATGCAATCAGGACTGGCACAGATACAGATAGAGAAGGTGCAAAGCTTGGCAAACAGCTCATAATTTTGAATGTTTTTTTTTTTTTTTTTTTCTCTATCAAGCCCCAGCTGCAGCAGGGCCAATTGTTACTGTATTCACTCTTTCTATATATATCTATATTATAAAATCAAAACATTTCAAAGGGGTTGCTGTGCCTTAAGCCCTTATATTGTACTTGTCCCCTGGGCCAAAAGTTGTCAGTTCTCCTCTCTTTGCCTTCATTTTGAAGCCTTATATATATGGAATCTGCAGCAAGTCTAAAAGAGATTTGGCTGTCTAAAATTACTCTAAAAAAGAGGTATTTAGGGCTGGAGGACCAAAAATAGGCCTTTCTGGGGATTTGCGCTCGTCGGGCTAACCGCTGGTATTACCAGCTGAAAGTAAACGTGATCACTTAAAGGGACATTAAACCCAAAAAATTTATTTCATGATTCAGGTAGAGAATACAATTTTAAACAACATTCCAATTTACTTCTATTATCTAATTTGCTTTATTCTTTAAATATACTTTGATGAAGAAATAGCAATGCATCTGGGTGAGCCAATCACATGAGGCATTTATGTGGAGTCACCAGTCAGCAGCTACCGAGCCTATCAAATATGCTTTCTAGCAAATGATATCAAGAAAATGAAACAAATTAGACAATAGATGTAAAATAGAATTTTTTTCAAATTGCATACTCTTTCTAAATCAGGAAAGAATCGCATTTTACGATCGAATTATAATAATAACACCTACTAATAAAAATTATTTAAAAAAAATATTGCACACAAATTTATAAAGGTTAAAAAATCTCTGGTGTTTAAAAAAAAAAAAAAAGATGGATATGTATGTATAAATATATGTCTATATATGTGTTCATATATTCACAGACATTTATACACATATAAACACATAAGTACATATGTACACTCATATATATACAGTATATATATATATATGTGTGTGTGTGTGTGCATTGGAGCACTTTGCAGTTAAGTAAATGAAAGCATGTAAAATCATATTTATGCAATATTCATTTTCAATCAAGGTTTTAACTAAGTATTTACTGTAAATATTTCACATTCTAATGTTCTGTACATAGCGGAATATGTTCTAAATAGTCACACACACACACACACACACACACACATATATATATATATATATATATATATATATATATATATATATATATATATATATATATATATATATATATATATATATATATATATATATATATATATATATATATATATATATATAAAAACACAGTCTCAGTATGAATCCGCCCCCCTACGGTCAAGTACCTGGTTAGTCCGTGTAGCTGAAAAACAAAAGTCAAGATTACTGACGTTTCAGGGTATTGTTTCCCCTTCTTCACAAACATAAAGTGGTACCTCCCCATTCCTGTGAAGAAAAAAAAAACGCCAAACAAACATCATATCCGGTATTATAAAATTAACATTGTGGCACTGGAAGTATATATCAAGTACTTCCGGGTGATGTGCAATATAACAAAATAAAATAAAATAAACTATGGGGCATTATCACCCATCCATAATATATACTTGAATTACACTCTTTAAGTATATTAGGAACAATCTCCAATTATGTGTATCATTCCACCTCCTACCTGCTAAATCATACAGCCATAACCTATGACCGCTGTGTGCTTCAAGGTACTTCAGAAAAGGTGTCCACCGGATATTGCATCAGTTACGGTTTCAAGTGTACCATAACTCAACAGTGATTACGCAATGTCCGGGTGAGAACTTAAACCATAAAGGCGCAACTTTCTGTAATGTATTACACCCTTACCACAAATATTTTAAACAAACACATGTTAAGTGAAAAACCTTATATATTAACCAGAATGGTGTGGCGGACATTGGACCAAATACTATAGGTGACTAATATGGTACAGTGCTAAATGGTGAGTTAAAAGTGCAAACACACAGAGTCATAAACTGAACAACATGTAGAACAAATACAAATAGATTAGAAGGAACTTATCAAGTGGATTGACAACTATCACAGTATTTAACTCATAGTTACACTAGAAATGCGGATTGCTAAGAGGCTCATTCCCATAATATCACTTATTGCATGTTTCCACAATACAAGACTATATATAACGTAACAATATGGTGCAGCAATTATATCTCTTCTCAGTCCCTTGGTTATAACTGGAGTATGATGTGTGTTATTGGGGGGAGGAGGAAAGCTATTTATCCTGGCACATGTAGCCACCTCTGACAGTGATCAAAGGCATTCATCCAGTCAATAGACTGAAGGTAGCCCCAATGATGTCCCCATCCACAACCACGCTTACTCCATCCCATTATATACAACATCCACAGTGCTCCTTATGTTAAAGAGCCAAAATCGGGGCATAGAGTTTAGTCCCTTTGGGTGTATGGTGTCCAGCCTGAACATCCACTCTGTCTCTCTTTTTAGAAGCAGTTTGTTTCTGTAGCCGCATTGTGCTGGCTTGGGAATATGATCAATCAGGATCACCCTGACTGAAGATACAGGATGTTTAGCCTCCATCCAGTGGCGCGCGACTGGCTGCTCTGATGCTTGCCTTATGGCCATCCGATAGTTTGCCATCCATTCTCGAATAGTCCACTGGGTCTTTCCTATGTAATGCATGCCACATGGGCATATTAACATATACACTACATGGGTGGTAGTGCACATCATTGAGTGATTGATGGTGTATTTTTGACCACCATGGGAATGGTTGAATTTCTTGGTGGCAATCATCCTTTCCGTGGCCCCCCTGAGCCCTCAATTGCTTAACATCTGACCAGATCTGAGATGGCCAGAAGATCTCTGAGGTTGGTATTGCGTCTAAATCCTACTATGGGACTAGATCCCTTGGCAAACTTCAGTTTATTATCTGAAAGTAGGATGTGCCAGAATTCCTTGATAGACTGTCCCACCTTAGATGTATTTGGAGCAAAGGTAGTTGTGAAGATAATGTTCTTATCCAATGTTTTACCTGAGGTACATCCTTCGACCAAAGAAATTGGTTTTCAAAGCCAGCCATAAAAAGGTTGGCATACGATGGGGCCATATTTGACCCCATTGCAGTGCCTGCTGTTTGGAGGTAAAATTATTTTTTCAAATTTAAAATAATTTTAGTGAGGCAGAATTTTACAAGTTGCAAAACAAATTCAATTGATGGACCCACATATTTGGTAGAAGTCAGCAATGCTTCCTTTACTCTATCCAATCTAACCTGATGGGGAATAATGGTATATAGAATGCTCACATCTAGTACCAACAATAAATTCAACCATCCCCATGGTGGTCAAAAATACACCATCAATCACTCAATTACGTGCACTACCTATCATGTGGTGTATATGTTGATATGCCCATGTGGCATACATTACATAGGAAAGACCCAGGGGAATATTCGCAAATGGATGGCAAACCAGCAGATGGCCATAAGGCAAGCCTTCAAGAAGGGAGAATCAGAGCAGTCGGTGGCGTGCCACTGGATGGAGGCTAAACACCCAGTATCTTCAGTCAGGGTGATCCTGATTGATCATATTCCCAAGCCAGCACAATGCGGCAACAGAAACAAACTGCTTCTAAAAAGAGAGGCAGAGTGGATGTTCAGGCTGGACACCATACACCCAAAGGGACTCAACTCTATTGCAGATTTTGGCTCTTTAACATAAGGAGCACTGTGGATGTTGTATATAATGGGGATGGAGTAAGCGTGGTTGTGGATGGGGACATGAATGGGGCTACCTTCAGTCTATTGACTGGATGAATGCCTTTGATCACTGTCAGAGGCGACTACATGTGCACTAGCGGATTATTTTTAGTCTGTACGTTCACATGCATACCCCTTAGACCAGGATAAATAGCTTTCCTCCTCCCCCAATAATACACATTGTACTGCAGTTATAACCAAGGGGATGAGAAGAGATAATTGCTGCACCATATTGTTATGTTATATTCCCAAGTTGCTAAGATGTATATAGTCTTGTATTGTGGAAACATGCAATAAGTGATATTATGGGAATGAGCCTCTTAGCAATCGGCATTTCGAGTGTAACTAGATAGTACTGTGATAATTGTCAATCCGCTTGATAAGTTCCTTCTAATCTATTTGTATATGTTCTACATGTTGTCTAGTTTATGACTCGGTGTGTTTGCACTTTTAACTCACCATTTAGCACTGTACCATATTAGTCACCTTTAGTATTTAGTCCAATGTCCGCCACATCATTCTGGTTAATATATAAGGTTTTTCACTTAACATGTGTTTGTTTAAAATATCCATGATAAGGGTGTAATACATTACAGGAAGTTGCGCCCTTATCGTTTAAGTTCTCACCCGGACATTGCATAATCACTGTTGAATTCCGGTACACTAGAAACCGGAAGTGGCGCAATATCCGGTGGACAACTTTACTGAAGTACCTTATAGCTGTATGATTTAGCGGGTAGGAGGAAGAATGATACACATAATTGGAGATTGTTCCTAATATACTTAAAGAGTGTAATTCAGGTATATATTATGGATGGGCGATAATGCCCCATGATTTATTTTATATTATTTTGTTGTATTGCACATCACCCGGAAGTACTTAATATATACTTCCAGTGCCACAATGTTAATTTTATAATACCGGATATGATGTGTGTCTGGTGGTTTTTTTCTTCACAGGAAGGGGGAGGTATCACTTTATGTTTGTATAGTATTTAAGCATTGCACATATGTGCTATTGTTATTCTGAAGAAGGGGAAACAATTCCCCAAATAGTTAATAAACTTGACTTTTTTTTATGAAAATCCTGGATTATTCCTGTTTATATATATATATATATATATATATATATATATATATATATATATATTAATAGATATATATTGTACCAAAAACATCAGATAGATGTAGAAATGTTTATTTATGAATAAATAGAACATATTCTGTTATGTGAAGAACACTGGAATGTTAAATATTCATATTTTCTTGTTGGGTTAGCACACATGAGAATAAGCGATTGGGTTTCTGTGAGAGTGGGGTGTTTTTTTCTCTATTGACTTCTATGGGGGAATATGTGAACACGCATCTTATATTGGGCTAGATTTCAAGTGGATCGCTAATTTATTGCGCACCTGTAAATGGGTAATTTATTACACAATAAATAATCCGCCATTACAAGTGGCTGCTTATTGCTACCGCAAACTTGCGGTAGCAATTAGTGCTCTGAAAATTAACCAGAGGTAAGACCTTTATGGAGCACAAAGCTTCCATGCAATGGAAACGCATGCTCACATTTGCATTGCGCTGGATTTTAAATACCAGTGCACATTTGTGTGTCCTGGTATTATGAGTGGAGCACAAATATCGCACTTGCGAAAGCGCAGTTTTGAATTCCACTCGTAATCTGGCCAATTGTAACTTCAGCTTTTTGTGCTCATCCGGTTAACACTCAAACGAAAACAGTTTACTTTAAACTCATAATACGAGCGCAACTAGAGGTCTCACACTAGACCCTGGCTCTGCAGCCCCCTACTTTAATGCTGTAATCAAGGTTACTGTCAACCTGCTGTATCTGAAGTACCATGCAGTTGGTCTGTGTGTGCAGGGAGACTGAGAAGTGATCTGCTGGGCCTGGTCTCTGACTGCTATTCAGAAAATGTGCATTAGTGAGTAGTCCTTGATTTTAGTTTGTGAAAGAAAATCAGTTACAGGTGTCAGTAAACAACTTGTAATTACAATACAAATCTGTTGTGTTGCTATAGAAAAACATATCAGTCAAATCTTAACATTTTTAAAACAAATTAACATCCTTTTTACTGCAATTATTTACCAACAACCAATTTCCACCAACTATTTGCTTTATTTGGAGGAACCAGTCTGAGGTTTAGTCCTCAGACAAGGCTAGTCCTAGCTACAATCCTAGTATAGTGTGCATTGTTTTGTAGTTGTTTTCAGTTAAAGTCAATTAGGGAAAGCTATATAGCAGCGTTAGCCTTGACAAGTCAGCAGGGGGTAGTTTAAGTTCTGGGAATTAGAAATGGCTTAATTATCAAAGCTAAATTACATGAAAAGGGGACAACGAAATAATGACAGTATAGTTCAAAGTTGTATCAATATGTATAACTAAACATTTTATATACAATTCTGAAGGTGTTTACTGACTTTTTAAAGGGACATTGTGGGACTGCTGAATGGTCTTCAAATGTATTTATTTGTAACCTAAAAAAAAAGGACAAAAGTAACAAATTGCAGCTTATTTCCTGGGATTTGTTGCTTGGTTTTATTAGCAGAAGCTCAGATAATATATTGCAAAATGATTACTATGCTAATTAAATGTATGCCTTCTTGCAGAATTCCAGATATTAAAGTTGGTAGTTATATTTGTTATAGATATATTTAAGACTGCACTAGGCATTTTCTAAACAACCCAGGCTATCAATTACATCCCCTGTCACTAAGGTTCAGCGATTGCTCCCAAGCTTCCTTCATGAACACTCAGCCAATTGTAAACACAAAAAAATAAACCTTGACTGCGAAGGGAAAGGCTGAAACACACACCAAATAAATAAATAAATTGCTATGATATTCTTCAAGATTTACAGTAGATTTCAAAATATTGTGGTAAAAAAAACATAATTACAGATTCTTGCTTCCACTACTAATCTTTTTTTTTTTTTTTTTTTAAATCTCCTTACAGCTTTGCCTTTCTGGGCATCTTATTGTCTTTATACTAACTGATATATCTTCTTCAAACAATAATGCACGTGTACCATAACACGCTGGATCCAAGGCATGAGGGTGCAACATTTATATTTGCAGAGATTTTATACTAAGCACAAAGGAAAACAGCTCAATAACTAAATAAAACATATTCTTATCTGTTGTGAGGCAGACACTTAAACATTGGAACAGCTACTGGTAATATCATGATTTCATTATTTCTGTTAATATTTTCTACATTCAATGTGTGTTGTTTTCTAGAATGTATACTATATATAGTATTGTGTTATGGTATAAATAATGAGGTACAATATATGGTCCAACTATTTAGGGGTATATTTATTAAGCAGCGGATGCTGCTTTCTATGCCCATTGTTTCAGGTCCGCCTGAAACGAAAGTTAAAGGGACATTAAACCCCAACAATTTATTTCATGATTCAGACAGAGAATACAATTTTAAACAACATTCCAATTTACTTCTATTATCAAATTTGATTCATTCTTTAGATATCCTTTTTTAAAGAAATAGCAATGCACAAGGGTGAGCCAATCACATCAGGCAAATATGTGCAGTCACCAATCAGAAGCTACTGAGCCTATCTTGATATGCTTTTCAGCACAGAATATCAAGAGAATGAAGCAAATTAGATAATAGAAGTAAATTAGAAAGTTGTTTAAAATGGCATTCTCTATCTGAATCATGAAAGAAAAAAAATTGGGTTTAATGTCCCTTTAAGAAGCAGTAAGGCCGCTGCTACTTAACTTCTCCGCCACCTTTTATGTGGTGGACTGAAATCATCCCGCTACGATCTGAATGAATGACACCCCCTGCAAGCGGCTGATTGGCCGTCGATAAGCAAGGAGCGACATTGCACAAGCACTTCACTTGTGCAATGCCGCTCCTTGCTGTCGTCATTTAGCGAGGTCGAGCTACAGCGAATCATGTCCGCTTGACCTTTAATAAATCTACCCCAAAGACTCAATAGTTTAGTGGCTCAAACACTGCAGAAAATCCCATGTAATAGCAACAACTATTACTTTCCTTGCATAAAAACAGCTGGTTCGATTTTTTTCTACTCTATTGCTTCTTCTGGTTGGTAGCAAAATATCCTCTTAAATCTGATCCTTATTAGTCTGTTTATCATAAAAAAGAATTCCTCCTTAATAGATTAAAAAAATAAAATGTGAATAATTTGCCTAAATATCAAAATTCACCCTGAACACTATTCTGATTGGTTAGCAGGGAAGTGAAAGATGCAATTAATTACTGAAGCAACTACAAAGCCGCTAGTTGTCTGCTGTCCACATCACCCAATGGGTAAATGATTAAGAACAGCAATAATGGGAGTGTAAATGCTATAACTGTAATTTCCAATAATATAAACATTTAAATGCTTTACTATGAAAAGTAAGGATCATAAATATTTATTTTCAAGAATCCTTTCTGAATTGGATATAAAACACTTTCATTAGATAGATTTCCAAGAAATAGTCAAGAGATAAGATTCAGCAACTGTGTAACACTCAGTGATGCTGCATTCCTCATTATAGCCTGCTTGGTATTTGTACATATTTACAAATAAATCACTGACAAACTGTAATAAAAACACACACACAGATTCACTCTGATTTCAATGTTAAATAGAGAGAAATGCAGATATGGCAATGTAATATTGAATTGCGTAGCAGCCAAATGTCAAATTGTATGTTACTAAAATAGAATAAAACATCTGATTATGTAATATGAATTCATTGTAACAAATATATGCAGTAAGATAAATAATGCAAATCAGATATAGAATGTTATTTAAAAGAACTGGATATGTTGGCAGGAGTTTAGTATTTTATATATGGAATGTAAATAAAATATATCAAATATTTTACTGTCATACTGTGTCAGTAGTTATAAAACTACTGTCAAACAAAATGGTTACACAGGCAGAAGGAGCAGCCCTAGGCATGTTATTATAGCCTCCAAAACATAATCTCAATTAAGGACATATGCCTTGGGAGCAGAGAACTCCCCAAGCTGTAACTTAGAGCATACCTCACCACTTCAATTTTCCTAACCTCTATTATGCAGCTGAGCACTGTGGTAATACCTGTGTGGCCAAACAGCGAATGAGACTAATAAAAAATTGGAGTGTGATGTCTCTTGAGAGACTGTCTGAATCACTGCACACTTATGACATGTTCAACTTTAGCTAAGGAAAAGGCTTCCTTTATTGAAAAATCACATCTCATACCACAGATAAGTTTCCATGTGAGAGAACTTTTAATTTCTTATATATGCATAGTATATGACAGCAATTAAGGGTTGCACTGCATAAAAAAACATACAAAATACATATGTTAGATGCTTTTAAACTGTTTTGTTAGCAAAATTTGCCCCCCGACAAATTTCAGAGTTAAATTACATGAAAACAGATCAAAAGATGAAAATATAATACACATTTTATTGTAGAATGTCCCTTTAATGGTTTAATTATATGTCTAAACTGTCTACAAAAGGTTCTGAGAATTCTTAGTTCTCACATATTAAAATGAATGAACTAGTATGTCAACATCACTTTCTAATTTAGCCACATCCTGCCCTTGTTTCTCAGTGGGGTTTCTATGGCGGCTAACTGTAATTAGTGACTGTCAAATGTTCTTCCCATTGTCTATATACATTGTCACATTAACAGGAGCTCATTTTAATTGAATCTCTGCTGAGATGAGCACCGGAGATCACATAATTATCTTTAATTGTACACACAAACATACTAAACTATTTAACAGCATCTAAAAATGTTACAATGCATTGCAATATGTTATTACCAAGCTAGCAGATGTCACTATTCACCTGTTTCTCAACAAAACCTGCTATATATATTATGCATGGAAAACATAGATACTTAAAACTGAAGACAACCATGAAAAATCTAATCTATATATCTTTCTATCTATTTATTTATCTATATGCCTGCCTGTCTATATAATTCTATCTTTCTATCTTGAGACATATCTATGTTTATAAATGCATAAAACGTGAATAGAGTAAATTAAAAATGAACACATTTTAAATACCAAAAATATTAAACACACACAAGTATAAAAAGTCACAAGACTTAAGCAGTTCAAAAATAAATGAACTTTAGACACAATAGCATTTCTTACTGTACCTCAGATTACCTCAAGGAAAACTTACACCTCGTTCATATTGGCACATAAAAGTAGTGTTGAATATGTCTTGACCGTTGGCTGTTTGGTTTCTCCTTGTCAAACTGCCATATGTGTTTATAAAATGTACTCGCAGAATGTCATCCACAAAGCGGGTATTACTGGACAGATCTTTTGACACTTATGAAAAATTATAGTTTACACTTCCAAAATGTGGCAAATGTAGATAGATAAATAAATATGTTTCTGCAGATAATGATCATGGTGTGCCGATGTAAGAATGAATGTCTATATAACAGTGCAAGGAAACCAAAGACTTCAAGTTGCACTCAGCCCATATCATTTTCCAATGCAGCCCATATTCATAATTGACAAACAATATAGGTTACAAACTTAAAGGGACAGTTTACTGTAACACTTTCTCCCCTTTAATGTGTTTCCAATTATCCATTTTACCTGCTGTATTATATTCAATTTTTTTTATAAATTAATTATATTTTGCCAATTGAAATAACTTGTTAAATCAATCACCTATACTGAAAAATGGCAATAGAAAAGCTATGTAAAAAAAGAGTCAGCAGAAAAATTACACTCTCAGTGTGGTTGGGAGTAATATGTACTAAAATGTTCAGTTATTCTCGCTAAATATTGGGCTTTCATATATAGACAGAAATACAACAAGGAAGTAATGCTGTGTGTAGAAAGTGATAAGATAAGGAGGTCTAATCTCCATACAAGCTCAGTCCATTTTGATTGGTTGTGGTTTCAAAGAGCAAAAAGAGCTATTTCATATTTACAAATAAGCAAAGAATCAAGTCACATTCATTTTATACTCTTTATCTGTAGTCACTGTTATTTTGCATTTAGTCACACAAACCGGTTACATAAATTTTGTGACCTATATAATAATGGGAGACTTGAAGGAAAACTGGTTTGCTTATCCATGATGTAACAAGATCTGTCATTTTTCGTAATTTATATTTTTCTATACTGTTTTACATTTTTTTCTAGTCTACTATCCTCTCTTAGGGATCGATTTATGAAGCAGCGGATGCTGCTTCCGACCCACTCTGCTTCAGGTCCACCTGAAGCGGAAGTTAAGAAGCAGCGGTCTTAAGACCGCTGCTCCTTAACTCGTACGCCACCTCTGAGGACAGAAATCAGCCTGATCAAATACGATCGGGTTGATTGACACCCCCTGCTAACGGCCGCAAATCTTCAGGGGGCAGTATAGTTCACCAGAATTGCTGGTGTAATGATAAATGAAGACAGCATATGCTGTCGGCATTTATCGATGTGCAGCGGACATGATACGCTATATCATGTCCGCTCGCACCTACATAAATTGTCCCCCAAATGTTCTCTGTTATATGAAAGCATGCTGTTGTTTTATTTTTGTTTGCAAAATGTTACTTTAATTTGATAAATAATGGATGCTTTCAGGACATTTTTTTTATCAATAAAGTTATACAAAAACTACCTGGAATGGAAATCATTCCAAAAGGCTTCCAACCCCAGCCTCAGAAACCAAACTGGAGGTATGAAATAGCTGTGGGTTGTGAGCAAGGCAACTTAACCCAATGAAATACCTATACGTTAAGCACCATTACCTTAAACCACAATTCCAGAGTATTTGAAAATATTGAGAGGTTTGCACATGTAAATGTCTATACAGTAAACCTTGTTTTTTTATGGTCAATTTAACTTACTTGACCAAACATTTAACTTGATAAACCAAACTTTGATTGTTTTACAATAAAATGGGTAGAAGGTTTGATAAAGGCATAGTATTACTGATAATGTAATTATATCTGTGTGTTTATCAGTGGTTCCTTCTACACTTGAAAATGTATCTTTATCCACAAAGCCCTATCCCAGTGAAAATACTGCTGGGGTTTTCTTAAAATTGTATGTTTAGGTAGTAAAGTCTCAGCATGCAATGCACTATAATAAGTTATAAAAAGGGACATGAAATACAAAAAATTGTTTTCATGATTCATATAGAGAATACAATTTTAAGCAACTTTCCAATTTACTTGATATAGAAGAAGCAGCAATGCACTACAGGGAGCTAGCTGAATGAATTGGCTGAACCAATAACATAAGGCAGGCACCAATAAGCATCTCTTTAGCCTTTTATGTATCATTTTCAACTAAGGATACCAAGAGAACAAAAAAATAGATAACAGATGTTAAATGGAAAGTTGTTTAAAATTGCATGCTCTATCTGAATAATGAAAGAAAAAAAATATTTGTGTTCCATATCCCTTTAGAAGCAGTTAACTGTAGGTAAATGAGCCCCATTTAACAAACATCAGATGGACAAAGTTCACTCCTACAAACCTGTCTGCCTGGCATTGCACATTAAAGGGACAGTCAAGGCCAAAAAAAAAAACTTATTTTTCAAATAGGGCATGTAATTTTAAACAACTTTCCAATTCACTTTTATCAACAATTTTGCTTTGTTCTCTTAGTATTCTAGTTGAGAGCAAACCTAGGAAGGCTCATATGATAATTTCTAAGCCCTTGAAGGCTGCCTCTAATCACATGCTTTTGTATTTGCTTTTCACAACAGGGGAGAGTAGTTCAGGTAAACCATATAGATAGCATTGTGTTCACGCCCGTGGGTTGTGGCAGACACTGCACTAATTGGCTAAAATGCAAGTCAATAGATAATAACTAAAAGTCATGTGATTAGGGGCGGTCAGGAGATGCTTAGATACAAGATAGTCACAGCAGTAAAAACAGAATTTATGTTTACCTGATAAATTACTTTCTCCAACGGTGTGTCCGGTCCACGGCGTCATCCTTACTTGTGGGATATTCTCTTCCCCAACAGGAAATGGCAAAGAGCCCAGCAAAGCTGGTCACATGATCCCTCCTAGGCTCCGCCTTCCCCAGTCATTCGACCGACGTAAAGGAGGAATATTTGCATAGGAGAAATCATATGATACCGTGGTGACTGTAGTTAAAGAAAATAAATCAACAGACCTGATTAAAAAACCAGGGCGGGCCGTGGACCGGACACACCGTTGGAGAAAGTAATTTATCAGGTAAACATAAATTCTGTTTTCTCCAACATAGGTGTGTCCGGTCCACGGCGTCATCCTTACTTGTGGGAACCAATACCAAAGCTTTAGGACACGGATGATGGGAGGGAGCAAATCAGGTCACCTAGATGGAAGGCACCACGGTTTGCAAAACCTTTCTCCCAAAAAATAGCCTCAGAAGAAGCAAAAGTATCAAATTTGTAATACATATCTGATCAACAGAAGCCTCGTTCTTAAAGGCCCATGTGGAAGCCACGGCCCTAGTGGAATGAGCTGTGATTCTTTCAGGAGGCTGCCGTCCGGCAGTCTCATAAGCCAATCTGATGATGCTTTTAAGCCAAAAAGATAGAGAGGTAGAAGTTGCTTTTTGACCTCTCCTTTTACCAGAATAAACAACAAACAAGGAAGATGTTTGACTGAAATCCTTTGTAGCATCTAAATAGAATTTTAGAGCACAGACAACGTCCAAATTGTGTAACAAACGTTCCTTCTATGAAACTGGATTCGGACACAAAGAAGGTACAACTATCTCCTGGTTAATATTTTTGTTGGAAACAACCTTCGGAAGAAAACCAGGCTCAGTACCTAAAAACCACCTTATCTGCATGGACCAGATAGGGCGGAGAACACTGCAGAGCAGATAACTCAGAAACTCTTCTAGCGGAAGAAATTGCAACCTAAAACAAAACTTTCCAAGATAATAACTTAATATCTACGGAATGTAAGGGTTCAAACGGAACCCCTTGAAAAACTGAAAGAACTAGATTAAGACTCCAGGGAAGAGTCAAAGGTCTGTAAACAGGCTTGATTCTAACCAGAGCCTGAACAAACGCTTAAACGTCTGGCACAGCTGCCAGCCTTTTGTGAAGTAAAACAGATAAAGCAGAGATCTGTCCCTTCAGAGAACTCGCAGAAAATCCTTTCTCCAAACCTTCTTGTAGAAAGGAAAGAATCTTAGGAATTTTTATCTTGTTCCATGGGAATCCTTTAGATTCACACCAACAGATATATTTTTTCCATATATTATGGTAAATTTTTCTAGTTACAGGCTTTCTAGCCTGAATAAGAGTATCTATTACAGAATCTGAAAACCCACGCTTTGATAAAATCAAGCGTTCAAACTCCAAGCAGTCAGTTGGAGGAAAACCAGATTCGGATGTTCGAATGGACCCTGAATAAGAAGGTCCTGTCTCAAAGGTAGCTTCCATGGTGGAGCCGATGACACATTCACCAGGTCTGCATACCAAGTCCTGCGTGGCCACACAGGAACTATCAAGGTCACCGAAGCCCTCTCCAGATTGATCCTGGCTACCAGCCTGGGAATGAGAGGAAACGGTGGGAATACATAAGCTAGGTTGAAGATCCAAGGTGCTACTATTGTATCCAATAGAGTCGCCTTGGGATCCCTGGATTTGGACCCGTAACAAGGGACCATGAAGTTCTGACGAGAGGCCATCAGAACCATGTCTGGAATGCCCCATAATTGAGTTATTTGGGCAAAGATTTCCAGATGGAGTTCCCACTCCCCCGGATGCTCCTCCATCGCCAGGGAACTCCTTGTTACCCCCCTGATGGTTGATATATGAATTTGGCCTTTGCTAGTCGAGGCCAAGCCTTGAGAGCATTGAATATCGCTCTCAGTTCCATTATGTTTATCGGGAGAAGAGAGTCTTCCCGAAACCATAGACCCTGAGTTTTCAGGGGTTCCCAGACCGCGCCCCAGCCCACCAGACTGGCGTCGGTCGTGACAATGACCTATTCTGGTCTGCGGAAGCTCATTCCCTGTGACAGGTTGTCCAGGGTCAGCCACCAACGGAGTGAATCTCTGGTTATTTGATCTACTTGTATCGTCGGAGACAAGTCTGTATAATCCCCATTCCACTGTCTGAGCATGCACAGGTGCAATGGTCTTAGATGAATTCGTGCAAAAGGAACTATGTCCATTGCCGCAACCATCAAACCTATTACTTCCATGGACTGCGCTATGGAAGGAAGAAGAACAGAATGAAGTACCTGACAAGAGCTTAGAAGTTTTGATTTTCTGGCCTCTGTCAGAAAAACCTTCATTTCTAAGGAAACTATTATTGTTCCCAAGAAGGGAACTCTTGTTGACGGGGACAGAGAACTTTTTTCTATGTTCACTTTCCACCTGTGAGATCTGAGAAAGGCTAGGACAATGTCCGTATGAGCCCTTGCTTTTGACAGAGACGACACTTGAATCAGAATGTCGTCCACGTAAGGTACTACTGCAATGCCCCTTGGTCTTAGCACCGCTAGAAGGGACCCTAGTACCCTTGTGAAAATCCTTGGAGCAGTGGCTAATCCGAATGGAAGTGCCACAGGTAATGCTTGTCCAGAAAGACGAACCTTAGGAACCGAAAATGTTCCTTGTGGATAGGAATACGTAGGTACGCATCCTTTAAGTCCACCGTGGTCATGAATTGACCTTCCTGGATGGTAGGAAGGATCGTTCGAATGGTTTCCATTTTGAATGATGAAACCCTTAGAAACTTGTGATCTAAAATAGGTCTGAATGTTCCCTCTTTTTTGGGAATTATGAACAGGTTGGAGTAAAAACCCATCCCTTGTTCTCCTAATGGAACAGGATGAATCACTCCCATGCTCAACAGGTCTTCTACACAGTGTAAGAATGCCTGTTCGAAGATAATTGAGACCCGTGGAACCTTCCCCTTGGGGGTAGTTCCCTGAATTCCAGGAGATAACCTTGAGAAACTATTTCTAGCGCCCAAGGATCCTGAACATCTCTTGCCCCAGCCTGAGCAAAGAGAGAAAGTCTGCCCCCCACCAGATCCTTCCCAGATCGGGGGCCAACACTTCATGCTGAAGTGGCAGGTGACTTGGCCTGCTTACCCTTGTTCCAGCCTTGCATCGGCCTCCAGGCTGGCTTGGTTTGAGAAGTATTACCCTCTTGCTTAGAGGGTGTAGAATTTGAGGCTGGTCCGTTTCTGCGAAAGGGACGAAAATTTGGCTTCTTTTTAGCCTTAAAAGACCTATCCAGAGGAAGGGCGTGGCCCTTTCCCCCAGTGATGTCTGAAATAATCTCTTTCAAGTCAGGGCCAAACAGTGTTTTACCCTTGAAAGGGATGTTAAGCAAAAGCGCTCTGCGCGCCACGATAGCAAACCCTGAATTATTCGCCGCTAATCTAGCTAATTGCAAAGCGGCATCTAAAATAAAAAAGAGTTAGCCAATTTAAGAGCTTGAACTCTGTCCAAAACCTCCTCGTACGAAGATTCTTTATTGAGCGACTTTTCTAGTTCTTCGAACTAGAAACACGCAGCTGTAGTGACAGGAACAATGCATGAAATTGGTTGTAGAAGGTAACCTTGCTGAACAAACATCTTTTTAAGCAAACCCTCTAACCTTTAATCCATAGGATCTTGAAAGCACAACTATCTTCTATAGGAATAGAAGTGCGTTTGTTTAGAGTAGAAACCGCCCCCTCGACCTTGGGGACTGTATGCTATAAGTCCTTTCTGGGGTCGACTATAGGAACTAATTTCT
Organism: Bombina bombina; assembly: GCF_027579735.1. NCBI lineage: Eukaryota > Metazoa > Chordata > Amphibia > Anura > Bombinatoridae > Bombina > Bombina bombina. Next base: position 376,567,139 of record NC_069502.1, on the reverse strand, counting down.
TAAATATAGGGGGAGGACAAAAGGTATGCCGGGCCTTTCCCACTCCTTATTTACTATGTCCGCCACCCGCTTGGGTATAGGAAAAACATCGGGGGGCACCGGAACCTCTAGGAACTTGTCCATCTTACCTAATTTCTCTGGAATGACCAAATTGTCACAATCATCCAGAGTAGATAATACCTCCTTAAGTAGTGCGTGGAGATGTTGAAATTTAAATTTAAAAGTTACAATATCAGGTTCTGCTTGTTGAGAAATTTTCCCTGAATCTGAAATTTCTCCCTCAGACAAAACCTCCCTCCTGGCCCCTTCAGA